>NW_027066994.1:0-16043 GCF_032884065.1 Artemia franciscana | reverse complement strand
ACAGTAGAAATGCAGAATTGGGTGGGGGGCTTTTAGAGACCCAAGTTTGAAAACCGAGTTCATGTAGTTTTGCCTTTTTTGCAAGGAGATTCTTTGGCAGTTTCCAAGCTTCGGGGGGAGCCTCATCACTCATCACAATTAGTCATTATTTTCTACAATTAGCCTTGGTTTGATGCCCACAACTATTCGATTTTAATTCAAAAACTAATTTAATGCAGACGTCGGAAAATTACGATTGTGTTTTGCCTTTTAGTTTCTTTGCGTTCTTCAATGAGTTCAATTTCGTCTCCTTATCTTGTACCTGAACTTTGATGAACTTTTTCTGAATATTTCGTTCATTGATTTTGAAATCAGGTATGGCGACAAATTCAACTCCTCGCAAACAGCACTCGCAAAAAGTTCCATTGTTGCAGATATTGTTTTACATAGGACATTCCACAATATGAGATTTTTATCAAGTTTTTCGAATTTAAGTTTAGCTAATCTGTTGCCAGTGACATTAATTTCAGTCCCCTGGTTCAAAACTTCATAAGTAAGAACTTTTTTTGGCTCTTTTTGGAAACTTCGATTTTTGATTTTTGAGAAGATTTTTTTGGTCGCACTTGTTATAAACAAGAGCCAAGAGCTCATATGGCACTTGTGACTAGGTCGAAAGAGCCAAGAGCCTTTAGCCCCCCAGATGGTTGAATCGGAGAAACGACTGCTATCATGTCAATTTGTGTAGGTCCCTAACACGCCTACCAATTTTCATCGTCCTAACACGTCCAGAAGTACCGAACTCGCCAAAGCACTGGAACCAGAAAGTTAGTTTCCTGAGGACAAAAATATTTATGCTATTGTAATGCATACAATCAGATAGCTCATGCTGTTTATAAAGAAAAAAAAATCAACTTAATGTAAGTAGCAAAAAGTCAAGCTTTAGCGTAAACACTAAGAAAGAGGGCTTTTTGAAGTATTATTTAGCCAGTTCCCTGCATATGTTTATCTTAGCTCCTGTGAAATATTGAATTGAGAAAAAAGCTGCATTGAATCTAAGCAGCTTTTCGGGTTTTCAATTGAAAAATATAACTTGATGACTGAATTACTCGAGTCCAAAGTGTAAGGGCTAAAAACGTTTTGCAAAAAAAAAAAAATTCTTCAGTTTAAAGTCGTGCAGACTATTATTTAATTCTAACATTTCAATTCCAAATTCTACCCCAAATCCCCCTTAAATCTGGCGAAGAAAGGAGGTGCTGAAATTGATGTTCCCATCCCTCTTTCTAAATCCTGGATTTGACACCTTTGACACATTTTGTATTTATTCTAAGGATCTTGGAGTGGGCAGATGAAGCTGCCATGCTTGTTTAGGGCTGGTGAAGAGTTTGTTAAGGTCTAAAAGACGACTTCGGAAGTGCTGATCTGATTTGGAAGCCAAGGATTAGAACTGGTAGTAGTTGAGGATCAGGTTGATTTGTTTAGAAGCATCTTTGTACTGCTTAACCGTAATAGATTGGCTTATATTTTTTTTGCTCTTCGATTATTTGAAATTTCTCCTTCCATTTATTTATTTAGGACAGATTTGTTCTAATGATTCATGGTTGTCACCACAATTGACACTTTGGGGGGGGGGGTATGCATTGCATATAGTCTCCGATGTTCAAAGGTACCTTAATTCTAAACAAGTCATAGTAAAAAGCGCTCAAATTAAGTGATAATGTGTAAAAAAAATGGTTAAAACCCAGCAAGAATAGGGCTGTTTTAGCTTGAAAACGTCGTGTATGTCCAGCCCTGAAGTGTGTCTAACCTTTCTTGAAGTCTGAATAACACTATTTCTATTGCTGTTTACCTAAACATAATGACTACCATATTTGATTTTCTATCTGAACTTTTTGGACTTTTTCTTTATCTTTTGCATGAGTTTTTGTTGTATATTGTTTTCTTACTGAACATTAACACATTTTTCTCGATGGTATCCCTTTTTTCTTTCTTTTTATATTTGTTTCTCTGTTTAAGTTTGGTCTGTCATGATTTATGATAGATTTGTTTTGCCCAATAAATCTTAGCAGGTCCATGACTGCTGTTAAATATTATAAAGTTTTATCTTATTCAGAATCATTACATTTGTTTTATAATGTTACAGATGAATCAAGACCAGAAGCCACATTCAGATGTGTGATACCCAATTTTACTCAATTTCGAGGATTGAAATGGTCTGATACAACAGTAGTCAGGAATTTGCAATGGAGAATTAAGGCACGGAAGGAGAATTCATATTTGGGATTTTTTCTTCAATGTACGTCAGACAGTGACTCCGCAAGCTGGAGTTGTCATGCAGAAGCAGAGCTAAGACTTGTCAGCCAGAAAAAAGGGGTGAAAAGTTTCTCATATAGTAAGTAGACCAATGACTTAATTTCTATCTCTCTCTATGCATATTTATGTCATATATATATATATATATATATATATATATATATATATATATATATATATATATATATATATATATATATATATATATATATATATATATATACATACATAATTTTATATGTATATATATACTTATATATATATATATATATATATATATATATATATATATATATATATATATATATATATATATATATATATATATATATATACATAATTTTATATATATATATGTACTTATATATATATATATATATATATATATATATATATATATATATATATATATATATATATATATATATATATATATATATATATATATATATATATATATGTATCACATCACTTATTTATATATACATATATATATAAATAAGAACGGAGTGGTATGTTCACTTTATTGGTAGGTCAGTTATATGAGCTGTCATTATTTTTTTTTAATCTGTCATTTTAAGAGCTCAAAAAGTGTTTAAATTTGAATTTACGGTAGAAGCATTGATTATATTCTTAAAGAGCATAATAAAAGGCATCGAGTAGTATGTTTACTTTGTTGGTAAGTCACTTATATGAACTGCTATAATTTTACCCGTTCTGCTAACGAAAAATGAATTCAAGTTTTTTATTATTCTTTGACTATACATATTTAAAATTATTCACATAACATCCTCGGCAGGGAGACTGGCTCGAAAGCCGGGCGACAATACAAATGGTACAAACAAACAAACTTAGAAAAAACGGATGTCATCACACTTCTCACTCTATCTCACACCAAATAATAATTGCCAAAAATCATTTATTAAAATTATTGTCATTATTTATCCGATAGCTGAACTGCGGGAGCGAAAAATGAGAGATTGCTTAAAATGGTCCTTTTCGCCCCATATATATATATATATATATATATAAATATATATATATATATATATATATATATATATATATATATATATATATATATATATATATATATATATATATATATATATATATATATATATATATATATATACATTATGGTATGACTGGTGGATTAGCCGTTGGTCCTTGGTTTAGCTACATGGCAGGCTCTCATATATTAATACTCATTGTCGCTTGTCTTTCAACCGAGGCCGTGGATCTGATGAATCAGCCAGATGATAGACATCATCCTCTGTTTCTCACATTTTCATGTAACTTTTAGCATAGATGTTTATGTCTCGCAATATTTCTTGCATATCCATTAGGTTATGTGAGACCCATGTCACTTAAAGCTGGAGAAGCTATAGTAATGACAAACTGTTAAGACCATTTATTCTTTATTTAGACATTGCGCGGGAATTTCTTTGACCGTAAACATCCCCAACTCACGGCACCTTGTTTGCGTTTGCATTCGACTTGCGAGGTGTGTCGCTCGTCGAAAAGTCCATCGGCCTATCACCACGAGGTTCACAGCTTGGGCTTCCCGTTAATACTTAGCAATGGAAAAGCTTGACCAATAGCTGGGGCTGCCTTACTGCCAGGAAACTACCAGCCTCCTTGGGCCCCTTTCATCTCGACCCAACCATCTCCGGGTTCTAACCGGTATTTTTTCAATGCCCCTTACCTTAACTCTTCGGATCTTGTTTCATTTGATGGTCTAGGTTTTTCATTTTCTCCTTTGTATTTATGTTTCTCAGGTTATCCTCTTGACTTTGTCTCATTTGATGGTCCAATATGTTCTTTTTAAGCGATTGTTACCTCATTGTCCTCTTGATGTTATGAAACTGGTTCGAAAACCTTGTTTGTTCTTCAGTTTCAATTTTGATTCGTCCTGGCCCTCATTGTCACACCTCTTGTACCCACATTTTTCTCCTTTTTTTTACTTTCGGTTTTAACTTGTTATAATTTTTACTGGCGCTTATCTTTTAACAGAATATTTCTTTGTTCATCACTTTCGTTTTTGAATTGTAGTAATTACCGCTTTTGCAAGTATTGAAACAGCAAATTTTTTTCGTTCTTCATTTTTCTTTATCACTGCTTTAGCTATATTTTTTCAATACCCTTTGTCCTAGCTGCTTATATTGGTCTTGTCACATTTGATGTCTTAATTGTTCATTGTCATTCATAGTAAACTTGTATTTCTCAGTTCACATTGGATCTTGCCTTATTTTATGATTCAGTTTGTTGATTTTCAGCAATTGTTACTTTACGTTTTTGTTATCTATGAATAATGAAAATGCTGGAAACGCCTTTTGTAGTTGGACTCATAATACTTGAAGTTTTAAACAGTTCATTAGTTTCTGGATGACAAATGAATAACTTAGATCATTAAATATGACAAAACCAATTCGAGCAGCTAAGGTAAAGGATATTGAAAAGAAAGTCTGAAGTAATGATTAGTGTTAATGAAGAAAAAAGAAATATATGGTTAGAATACTTGTGACAACGGCAGTCACGCGAGTCAAAGTGAAAGTGAAGAACATATCAGGTTAGAAGTTATTTGACAGCGAGAATTAAAACGAGCCAAAACAAAAGTGAAGAACAAAGAGACATGAGGTTACAAGACATGCGACAACGAGGAGCAGAACGTATCAAAAATGAAAATGAAGAAAAAGAAATATGCGGTTAAAAGCTATGCTACAGTGAGAAAAAAAGAAATATATGGTTAGAAGATAAGCTGCAGCAAGAATTAGAAGTAGATGCGAAAATCAGAACGTTTCAAAAGTTTTTTGGAAAATTGCCATCTTGGTGGTTCTTGACCCAAAAAAACGACCTAATTTTGTGGAAAATTGGCAACCTGAGATTTTTTGAATTAAAAAAGTGGTCTATATATGTTATGAGTTTGAGAAAGTACGTTAAGAGCCATAGCCGTAGGAAAAATATTCACGATATTGACGTAATATGTGTGAGCATATTTCAAGAGAATTAATTACATAATTATCCCTCCTCGGGGGGGGGGGATTGTATCATTTATAGTATTTATGACGCTTGCAGTTTTACAGAAAAACAAAGCTAAATATGAAATATCAAGTGTAATGAGTATATTTGCAAAAGGTGTTTTAAGTATTTTAGTAATGCCGAAAGGACAAATGAGTAACCCTGAACATCAAATCTGATGAAACCAATCCGAGCAGCTAAGGTAAAGGGATATGAAAAATGTCTTAAGTAATGATAAACAAATATGAAGAACAAAGAATATAAGGTTAGAATACTTGCGACAACGACAACTACAACAGGTAAAATTTGAAAGTGAAGAACAAAAAAAATATCAGGTTAGAAGATAAGCGACTTCGATAATTAAAACGAACCAAAATCAAAAGGGAAGAACAGAAAAATATGCGGTGACAAGACGTGCAAAAACGACGAGCAGAACAAATTAAAAACAAAAATGAAGAAAAAACTATTTGGTTAAAAGATATACTACAGCGAGAAAAAAAAAGTATTTGGTTAGAAGATAAGTGGCAGCGAGAATAATAGGTGACAGCGAGAATAAGAACATTTCAAAAATATCTATGAAAATTGGAATCTCGTGAAATTTTTACATGCAAAAGCGATCTACATAGATCATGAGTTTGGAAAAATTTGTTTACAGCTTTAATTTTGGAAGAAAAAAAAATATGAGTGATGTCATATTTATTAGCATAATTTAAGAGAATAAACTGCATCATTTCTCTCCCGGGAGGGATTATATTGTTTATGTATGTATAAATCAAGCACCATTGCAAAAGGAGCATATAGAAGTATAAAATAGCAAGTATAATATGTCTATTTCAAAAAGGTGTTTTAAGCAGTTTCATAATGCCTAGAAGACATGTGAACTACCTTGACTCATTTGACTCAGCTGCCTTTGGTGGAGCTGAAGCGGGTTTTCATAACACATCAGGCATTTTGCACCTATTGGAAATTTTTTTTTTCAGGCAAATGGGTAAAAAAATTGCCTTTTACTGCTGAGCATGGTCTTCTTAATTATGCTTTCCTCTTTTGGACGGCCCAGCAACAGAGGGGCCATTGATTTTTCTCTTTCTTGTCGGTCCAGGGGACTGAGCGTGCCCTCCCTCGTTTCATGGGTGTCTCCTCTTTGCTCATGATCTGAGACTCAGGTCATGAGACACCTGTGAATGAGAAGTCAGGGAATCCATAGAGTTCTTGGACTTTAGGGCCTTTTGAAATTCAATGTATTCAATCCAGCTATTCACAGCCGTCAAGTCGATCACGTGGAACACAGGCCGGAGTTTCCACTTCCTGAACCAAATAAAGACGCGATAATACGAAACCATTTGGTAGGGTTTATTGACCCCGCCCATAGAACGGTTATACATTGCAATAGCTTCCGGTTGCCTTACCGGTACTCTAGCCTTGTTTTTTTTTGCACTAAATCTTTATATCTCCACTTCCTTTCATATTTGAGGCGATAATGACGGATCTGCTGTCCATCTACTTCACCAGACACAAGCTGCCACTTATTAATTCATAGCAAGATCCTCTGCATCTTTTCATGAGGAATGTATCAGACTCGAGCTTTGCACCATGTACCCTATTCGCTCTTATGGTACCTGCACCTTAAAACTCCTTCTTTTCCAGTTATGTAGCAAATGCATGCTTACGCTCCGTATCCTTTCTCATACGTTCCGTATGAGAAAAAGGTGCAGGGACTTGCCAAGGCTAGAACCATACTTGGGCCTAATCCAAACTCCTTCTGTTCTTTATTAAGGATGCTCTTCTTCCCCTGATAGACACCGAAGGTCAGAATTACGCCGTTACTTTTGCAGAACCTGAAGATCTTTATTTTCCATTGGGTCGGTGTGCCACGTATATACTGCTTTATGTCTAAGGCTCCAGTATAAAGAGCCATTTGCTCGTCAGCTGAAATGTATTCAGAAGGTGTTATACTTGCAGTTTTTTTGCAGGACTAGATCAATGACAGGTTGTACTTACCACAACCCATCCTGGTTCTGAGGACTATTGCCATTTTTATTGACCAAGTGAAAGAAGTTTCGAAGTTCTCAAAACTGTTGAAATTTAAGGTGTAAGCTATAAGCGGGACGCGAGTTTGGCTGTTCCAGTACATTCGTTATCTGGGATACTCGTACGAATTCTGAGCAAAGTGAATTCCAATGAATTTATAAATTTTTGTAGCAGTAGTACCGACACTCACTTCAGTTTCTTGGACAGAGTATACGTTAGTTTGCTCTGCCGTAAGTCCACGATAGTTCGAATCAAAATACTCATTGAACTATTTTACAGGCTCTTTTTGTCCAACTGACTGTTTACTTACTCTACAATCCAGACATCTTTTCTAAATGTAGTAGTTTGACGATCAGTGGATGCACCTTTGTTTGGGTACTACCGTGCTATTTGATACAGCATCTTCTTTGTCAACACTGTCTGATAACGTTTCAGCATCATCACTCTGGTTTCGCACGTTTTGAGGTGTCCAATCCTCTTCTTCGTCATCCGAGTTTGGCAAGTCGGAAAACTTAGAAGAATCGGAACTTATTCTGTTCAACACGTTTATAAAATACACATACCGGACTCTCTTGATGGATGCATACCAGATGAACCAGGAAAAAAGTCAAAAATGTTTGTAAAAAGACTGAGGAAGAAACACTAAAAAACGGGCAGCAAAACAAAAAGAATAGTCCAGCAAAAATAACAAGACCAAAAACTGCCAAAGTCGGACGAAAAATGAAGCACGAGTCATACTTTAAAAAAAAAGACTTTAAAAAAATCAATGAACTCTCTTTGTAGGTTTTGTTGCGAAAATAAATCCCAACATATGGCTCTGGACGCAGAGAACAATAAGTGAGTAGATGTTTACATAATTATTCTTACAGAACTGCGGTAAACTAGAATAATAATACCTGCTACGCCCATTTTCTGGCACACAATTTGAGTTCAACTTCAAACAAGAGCTAAAAGCTCATATGGCAGTTGTGACGAGGTCAGAAGAGCTCATATGGCATGAGCTCTAGCAAAATTCTAAGAATCAATAGATTGATTTAAAAGGAAAATCAGAGGCTTAATACCGGTAAGGATTTAAAATAAGAGCTCTGAGAAATGAGGTCCTTCTAAATATCAAATTCATTAGGATCCGATCACCCATTCGTTCGTTAAAAATGCCTCACTTTTTCTAATTTTTCCTTTTCTTCAGCCCCCCAGATGATCAAAGCGGGGAAACGACTATCAAGTCAATTTGTGCAGGTCCCTGATACAACTACCAATTTTAATCGTCCTAGCACCTCCAGAAGCACCAAACTCGCCAAAGCACCGGACCTCCCTAAATCTCCCAAAGAGAGTGGATCCAGTCCAGTTACGTCAATCACGTATCTACGGCATTTGCTTATTCTACCCACCAAGTTTCATCCCGATCTCTCCATTCTAAGAGTTTTCCAAGATATCTGGTTTCCCCCCAACTTCCCCCAATGTAACCAGATCTGGTCGGGATTTAAAATAAGAGAATTGAGACATGAATTCCTTATAAATATCAAATTTCATTTAGATACGGTCACCTGTTCGTAAGCTATAAATACCTCAATTTGTCTAATTTTTTCTGAATTAGTGCCCCCCCCCCAGCTCCCCCAAAGAGAGCAAATTCATTCTGGTTGTGTCGATCATATATTTAAGATTTGTGCTTATTCTTCCCACCAAGTTTCATCCCGATCTCTCCACTCTAAGCGTTTTTCAAGATTTTCCGTTTTCCCCTCCAACCCCCTCCGATATCACCAGATACGGTCGGGATTTAGAATAAGAGCTCTGAGACACGAGGTCTTTTTAAATTTCAAATTTCAATAAGATCCGATTATCCATTCGTTAGTCAAAAATACCTCTTTTTTCAATTTTTCCTCTCACTCCAGCCCCCCATATGGTCAAATCAGGGAAACGACTGTTATCAAGTCAATTTGTGCATTTTCATCGTCCTAGCACGTCCAGAAGCACCGAACTCACCAAAGCACTGGAAACCCCCCTCTCCCCAACTCCTCCAAAGAGAGCGGATCCGTTCCAGTTATGTCAATAAAGTATCTAGAATTTGTGCTTATTCTTCCCATGAAGTTTTATCCCGATTTCTCCACTCTAAGTTTTTTCCAAGATTAATGTTTCCCCACTCCATCTCACTATTTCTCCAGATCCGATTTGAATTGAAAGTGGAGCATCTGAGACGTACGATCTTTCTATATATCAAGTTTCATTAAGATCCGATCACCCATTCTTAAGATAAAGATTACCGGTTTCCCCTTCCTACTCCCCCCTATGTCACCGGATCTGGTTGGGATTTTAAATAAGAACTTTAAAGGACAAGATCCTTCTAGATATTAAATTTCATTAAGATTTCATCAGCCGTTCGTAAGTTAAACACACCCCATTTTCCTATTTTTTTCGAATTAACCTCCCCCCCCCATCTTCCCCAAAGACAGCCAATCCGGTATGATTTTTGCAATCGCGTATCTAGGACCTGTGCTTATTCTTCCCACCATGTATCATCATATTCTCTCCACTCTAAGTGTTTTCCAAGATTTTCCTTTTCTCCCTCCAACTCCCCCCAGTGTAACCGGATCTGGTTAGGATTTAAAATAAGAGCTCGGGACACGAGATCTCTCTATAAATGAAATTTCATTAGAATCCAATCACCCGTTCGTAAGTTAAAAATACTTCATTTTGTCTAATTTTTCCGAATTACCGAATTAGGTCCCCCCCCCAACTGCCCCAAAGAGAGCAGATCCGGTCCGGTTATGTCAATCACGTATCTGGGACCTGTATTTATTCTTCCCACCAAGTTTCCGTCGATTTCTCCACTCTACGCGTTTTCTAAGATTTACAGCCCCCCTCAACTCCCCCCAAGGACACTGGATCCGGTCAGGATTTAAAATAAGAGGTTTGAGTTACGAGGTCCATCTAAATATAAATTTCAGTAAGATTGAATCACTCGTTCGTAAGTTAAAATACTTCATTTCTTCTATTTTTTCCGAATTAACATCCCCCCCTCAACTTCCCAAAAGAGAGCGGATCGGTTCCAGTTATGTCAATCGCGTATCTACGACTTGTGCTTATTTTTCCCCCCAAGTTTAATCGTGATCCTTCCAGTCTAAGCGGTTTCCTAAATTTCAGGCTCCCCCTCCAACTCCCCCCATTGTCACCGGATCCGGTCGGGATTTTAAAATAAGAGCTCTGAGACACGCTATCCTTCAAAATATCAAATTTCATTAGACAAAAACAAGTGTTTTAACTGCAAGTAAGGAGCGACATTGAAACTTAAAACGATCTGAAATTATTCCGTATATTAAAGAGGTTTTCCCTTCCCCAACGCCTCGCTCTTTACTCTAAAGTTTGCCTCTTTTTCACAACTCTAGTTTTTAAAACAATAAAAAAACTTCTTATTGGATTAATGGACTTTTTGCATGAAAATGGACTCTGATTCGGATACGGACTGCTTTATTTATGTCCTGGTTCTGAACTGTCTTCAGTTTAATAATGAAAAAGGTGTCGAACCTACAGTGATCTTAAAATTTATGGTCGAATTTTTTGAGTCAAGTGATTTTGCCAAATCGAAGAAAATCCTGTGGGATTCGCTGCAGAAATTGACCGAGCCCTATCCAAGGCGCATGGGTTCAAATGTAGCTCTGAATCATTTGAAAGACATGTTAGAACTTCTTCGAAATCAGAGTGCTTCCGGCGACATGACTGTCTTTGTTATCCGATCCCCAACCGAAGTTCCCTGTATTCCAGCAGTTGCTTACTCCAGGATAGCTTCGAAGCTTAACGCAATTCAACAGACTCTTTCGCAAGTTAATGAGAAAATGTCAACTTACGATTTGAATTTCCCCAGCGTCACGAACAGTGCCACTGGCAGTGATATAAGCAAAGCCACTGTTATTATCACGAATGCATCGCGTGATCTTGATAATGCATCCAAACGGAAGGAAAGAATTGACTGTATTTCCGGTCACGAGTGTATTGATACTATGCGTGCCTCTGGTGATAAATTGATTGCGAAGATAGAATTTTTGCGAAGAAGATTTTTTGTGACTGTGAAGTGAAATTGGTGGAGAAAAAGTTTTTTTGTATAATGAAAGACGTTGCACAAGATCTTAATTTTGCGCCTCTTAAAGCTTGCTAGGGTGTTCGAGACGCTAAGATAATTGGGAGCTCAAATTGTGTGAAAATTACCGTTGAAGACGAAATTTCTCTCTCCTCGGCCCTTATATCTGGACTGAAGATAGACTATGAACTGTTCCAAGTGTATGAATATCGGCGAATTCCTAGGTGCTGCAGAAAATGCCAATCTCCTGACCACCTTGCTGTAAACTGTCTCGATCAAAACTTCAAATGCTCACGGCGCTCTGGTCCCCATATGAACTCCAGTGACTCACCTTGCAGCAACAGCCCTAATTGGCAAATTGTAGTGGAGATGATGTTGCTTATAGTTTTCGTTGCTCCAGACTAAAGGCTCTTGCTAATTCGAAAGTTCCACGATCCTCTCGCTTGCAATCTTGAATGAGTATAAAGTCTCATTGTGCTCTTTCAACATCAATGGAAAACAGGATAAAGTGTTAAGCCTTGATGAGAAACTAGCTAATCATGATGTTATTCTCTTACAGGAACAACTGCTCCCTAGCTACAGTGTATACTTTCTAAGGCCAAGTTCTCAACATGCTGTTTTCACCACGACTGCCCATCGTACCCGAGCCAGGTCTTCTAGTGGTCTTGCCTGTATAATTAATCGATCTTTCCCTAGTTATTTGTGTCCTAGCTGCTACTAATTCTCTTATCACTATCTTGCAATCCGGCTAGCAGACGTGATCCTAATTAACGCCTATTTGCCCCATGATAGAAGATCTGTTTCTACCTTTTCCAGTTATGCGAATGCCTGCAACAAATTAAACACTCTCATATCTGGTATTGAGCTTCTGGGTTACAAGTGGGTGCTTATAGGCGACCTAAACAGTCACATTATCGTTTCCTCGACACGTAAGGAGGCGCTTTTTCAGTGTCTACCTTCAGCATTTAAGATCCTAACGAAAGACCTCAGTTTTACATGTATCTACTGTAGCGGTTTTGTTTCAAATCTTGACCACTGTATCTGTTATTCTTCATTACAAACTTCAGCAGTACATGTCAATGAAGATGAGAGAGATTATGATTATTTACCTCTGTATTTCGATGTTACGGTTACTTCTGACGTATAATCGGACCACCCATCACTGTTGCATTAGTGGTTTGAAAAACGTGATTGGTCTCTTGCGAACATGCCTCTTTACGTTGCTACACTTGGAGCTCAAATGTCCACCGTACGTGTCTCTTTCCTTCTTCTTTTCACAAACCGTACCCCACTATTGACAGTGCTCGAGCTGATTTGAATCGCTATTATCGTGACATTATCTCATATGTAAAGCAAGCTGAAGAAGTGGCCGTTCCGCTGATCTGTGTCAGGTGGAATACCCAAAAATCAATCTGGATGTATGATCCTATGCTGAAAAAAGTCAAGAATAATGCCAAATTCTGGTTGAGAATCTGGTTTGCCTGTGGTCGACCTTCTTGGGGTACTGTGTTCGATCTAAAACAAAAGACGATACTCGAATATAAGTGCTGTCTCCGCGCTGTTCGTTATTCCGGTGAAAATTTTCCGAAAAGTAGTGGCTAAAAGTGATAAATTCTGCCAAGTTTCTTGATCCAAGTTCTAGTGATATTATACCTCGTCCATCTTGGATCGAAAATTATTCAAAAATATTTTCGAAAAATAATTATACAGTGCTTAAGCGTTTCTCAGTCTTTCTTAAAAAAAATTTACCGTCACGTTTATGTCAGAGACATGTGATTCCAGTTGAAAAGTCGGCTATTGTTAAAGGTATTAAGGGTTTAAAATCAAATTCTTTGGATATTGATGGGATTTGTGTTTTGAATCTTGTTCCTAATTCTTTTGAACTGGTATCTCATCTCCAACTGTTTTTCAAATGTGTTTTATTAGTTCGTGTGTGCCCGATTCGTTCTTATGTGGTAGCGTCACGTCACTTCTAAAAAAAGGAAAAGACTCGGTTTCCTTGAGTTCATGTAGGCCCATAACGGTACCTTGTACTCTTAGCAAGCTTTTTGAACGCCTCCTACTACCTTACATCACTAAGCTTGCTCTAAATCATGATAATCAATTTGGTTCTGGATCTGGGCTAGGCTGTTAGTATGCTCACCTTGCTTTGACTTCTTTGTTAAAAGATGCCCATCCCACTCGTCACGCACTTCATTTCGCAACCCAAGACTTGTCTAAAGCATTTGACAGAGTTTGTCATACTCAAGGATGGACAGTGTTATACCAGAGAGGAGTAAATCCGTTGGTAATTCACGTACTTCGTTTTTATGGCACTTGGTATTAACCAAGTGACATATAGAAATCGCCAATTCTGTCGGTCTGTCTGTCTGTCGGTCTGTCGGTCCTGGTTTTGCTACTTTAGGCACTTCCAGGTAAGCTAGGACGATGAAATTTGGCAAGCGTATCAGGGACCAGACCAGATTAAATTAGAAATAGTCGTTTTCCCGATTTAACCATCTGGGGGGGGGGGGGGAGTGGGGGGCCGGTTAATTCGGAAAAATTGAAGTATTTTTAACTTATGAGCGGGTAATTGGATCTTAATGAAATTTGATGTTTGGAATGACAATGTGTCTCAGAGCTCTTATTTTAAATCTCGACCGGATCTGATGACATTGGGGGGAGTTGGAGGGGGGAAACCTAAAGTCCCGGTTTTGCTACTTTAGGCACTTCCAGGTAAGCTAGGACGCTGAAATTTGGCAAGCGTATCAGGGACTGGACCAGATTAAATTAGAAATAGTCGTTTTCCCGATTTGACAATCTGGGGGGGGGGAATGGGGACCGGTTTATTCGGAAAAAATAGACAAAAGAAGTATTTTTAACTTATGAGTGGGTGATTGGATCCTAATGAAGTTTTATGTTTGGAATGATATTGTGTCTCAGAGCTCTTATTTTAAATCCCGACAGGATCTGATGACATTGGGGGGAGTTGGAGGGGGGGAAAACCTAAAATCTTGGAAAACACTTAGAGTGGAGGGATTGGGATGAAACTTGATGGGAAAAATAAGCGCAAGTCCCAGATACATGATTGACATAATCGGAACTGATTCGCTCTCTTTAGGGTAGTTAGGGGGGTGAGTAATTCTCAAAAATTAGAAAAAATGAGGTTTTTTCAACTTACGAACGGGCGATCGGATCTCAATGAAATTTGCTGTTTAGAAGGATATCGTGTCTTAGAGCTCTTATTTTAAATCCCGACCGGATCTGGTGACAGGGGCGGGGAGTTGGGAGGGGGAAACCTAAAACTTGGTAAACACTTAGAGTAGAGGGATCGGGATGAAACGTGGTGGGAAAAATAAACACTAGGTCCTAGATACATAATTGACATAACTGGAACGGATCTTCTCTGTTTTGGGGAGTTGGGGGGGGGCTAGGGCTAATTCTGAAAAAATAGAAAAAATGAGGAAATTGTAACTTATGAAGGAGTGATCAGATCTCAATGAAATTTGGAAGGATATCGTGTCTCAGGGCTCTTATTTTAAATCCCGACTGGATCTGGTGACATTGGGGGAATTGGAGGGGGGAGGGCCTAAAATCTTGGAAAACGTTTAGAGCGGAGGGATCGGGATGAAACTTGGTGGGAAAAATAAGCACAAGTCTTAGATACGTAATTAACATAACTGCAACGGATCCGTTCTCTTTTGGGGAGTTGGGGAGGGTTAATTCATCACAAATTAGAAAAATGAGGTATTTTTAACTTAAGAAGGGGTGATCGGATCTTAATGAAATTTGAAGTTTGGAAGTATATCGTGTCTCAGAGCTCTTATTTTAATCCTGACTGGATCCGGTGACATTGGGGGGAATTAGTGGGGGGACCTAAAATTTTGAAAACGCTTAGAGCGGAGGGATCGGGATGAAACTTGGTGGGAAAATAAGCACAAGTCCTAGATACGTGATTGACATAACCGGGACGGATCCGCTCTCATTGGGGGAGTGGGGGCGAGGGTTAATTCTGAAAGATTAGAAAAATGAGGTATTTTGAACTTGCGAGTTAAGAAGGAAACATGTTTGAGAAGGAAGCATGATAAGAATACAATATGCATAACAATTGTAGCAAACAGATTTTGCATGGAACTCCCTATATTATACCACCCCCTTAATGTGTAAATATCCAGTCGAAATTATATATTTCCCCTCTATTCTCCCAATGCGTCTCTCTTGTTTCATACCTTGTACTTATTAATTGAATTAACTGTTTAGAAGAAGAACCGGAAAACAAGTGATGGGTGACATAATGCATTGGTTTTATATAATTTGGACTATATATTTGCTTTTTAGGGGAAGGTGGGTTGGCGGTAAAGTATAGGGGGGATCCATGCAAAAGGTGTTAGCTACAGCTATTGTGCGTATAATGAAATGTTTTCTTAACATGTTTTCTTCTCTAGGCTTATACCCCTAAGCTGTAACTATTGCTGACGAAATTGGAATTCCCTAAGAAGCAAAGTCCTGCGGATGTAACTGTTCCAGTCATCTATGCAGTCAGCACAGTAAAGGGAAAATATTTTTTCACTGTGACAGTCACCAATGATTATTTTACATTCATGAACTTAGCTATTGACTTTTAATTAGGTCCCATGTCCTTTGGGCACCGACAACG
>NW_027066993.1:0-16064 GCF_032884065.1 Artemia franciscana | reverse complement strand
ATGTCAAAAGTTTTCGTTTTCGAGGGTAATAGCTACGTATGTTGAAAAAGAGAAGATATTAGACTATTTTATGATTGCACATGGTAAAGAATGTGATTAAAGGCTCTTTTCCTATGTCAAAAGTTTTAGTTTTCGAGGGTAATAGCTTTGTCTGTGGAAAAAATGAAGATATTAGACTATTTTATTATTGCACATGGTAAGGAATGTGATTAAAGGCTCTTTTCCTATGTCAAAAGTATTAGTTTTCGAGGGTAATAGCTACATATGTTGATAAAATGAAGATATTAGACTATTTTATGATTGCAAATGGTAAAGAATGTGATTAAAGGCTCTTTTCCTATGTAGAAAGTTTTAGTTTTCGAGGGTAATAGCTACATATATTGAAAAATGAAGATATTAGACTATTTTATGATTGCAAATGGTAAAGAATGTGATTAAAGGCTCTTTTCCTATGTCAAAAGTTTTAGTTTTCGAGGGCAATAGCTAAGTATCTTGAAAAAATTAAGATATTAGACTATTTTATGATTGCAATTAGTAAAGAATGTGATTAAAGGCTCTTTTCCTATTTCAAAAGTTTTAGTTTTCGAGGGTAATAGCTATGTCTTTGGAAAAAATGAAGATATTAGACAATTTTATGATTGCACATGGTAAAGAATGTGATTAAATGCTCTTTTCCTATGTCAAAAGTTTTAGTTTTCGAGGGTAATACCTACGTATGTTGAAAAAATGAAGACATTAGACTATTTTATGACTGCAAATGGTAATAGCAATGTGCAATCAACATACGTAGCTATTACCCTCGAAAACTAAAACTTTTGAAATAGGAAAAGAGCCTTTAATCACATTCTTTACCATTTGCAATCATAAAATAGTCTAATATCTTCATTTTTTCAACATACGTAGCTACTAACCTCGAAAAATAGTCTATTTGAAGGCTATAGTCTGTGGAAAAAATGAAGATATTAGACAATTGTATGACTGCACATGGTAAAGAATGTGATTTAACGCTCTTTTCCTATTTCAAAAGTTTTAGTTTTCGAGGGTAATAGCTACGTATGTTGAAAAAATGAAGATATTAGACTATTTTATGATTGCAAATGGTAAAGAATGTGATTAAAGGCTCTTTTCCTATGTCAAAAGTTTTAGTTTTCGAGGGTAATAGCTACGTATCTTGATTGCACATTGCTATTACCATTTGCAGTCATAAAATAGTCTAATGTCTTCATTTTTTCAACATACGTAGCTATTACCCTCGAAAACTAAAACTTTTGACATAGGAAAAGAGCCTTTAATCACATTCTTTACCATTTGCAATCATAAAATAGTCTAATATCTTCATTTTTTCAAAGTACTTAGCTATTACCCTCGAAAACTAAAACTTTTGAAATAGGAAAAGAGCCTTTAATCAAATTCTTTACCATGTGCAATCATAAAATAGTCTAATATCTTCATTTTTTCAACATACGTAGCTATTGCCCTCGAGAACTAAAACTTTTGACATGGGAAAAGAGCCTTTAATCACATTTTTTACCATTTGCAATCATAAAATAGTCTAATATCTTCATTTTTTCAATATATGTTGCTATTACCCTCGAAAACTAAAACTTTTGAAATAGGAAAAGAGCCTTTAATCACATATTTACCATGTGCAATCATAAAATAGTCTAATATCTTCATTTTTTCAACATACGTAGCTATTACCCTCGAAAACTAAAACTTTTGAAATAGGAAAAGAGCCTTTAAGCACTTTCTTTACCATGTGCAATCATAAAATAGTCTAATATCTTCATTTTTCCAACATACGTAGCTATTGCCTTCGAGAACTAAAACTTTTGACATAGGAAAAGAGCCTTTAATCACATTTTTTACCATTTGCAATCATAAAATAGTCTAATATCTTCATTTTTTCAATATATGTTGCTATTACCCTCGAAAACTAAAACTTTTGAAATAGGAAAAGAGCCTTTAATCACATATTTACCATGTGCAATCATAAAATAGTCTAAAATCTTAATTTTTTCAACATACGTAGCTATTACCCTCGAAAACTAAAACTTTTGACATAGGAAAAGAGCCTTTAATCACATTCTTTACCATTTGCAATCATAAAATAGTCTAAAATCTTCATTTTTTCAACATATGTAGCTATTACCCTCGAAAACTAATACTTTTGACATAGGAAAAGAGCCTTTAATCACATTCCTTACCATGTGCAATAATAAAATAGTCTAATATCTTCATTTTTTCCACAGACAAAGCTATTACCCTCGAAAACTAAAACTTTTGACATAGGAAAAGAGCCTTTAATCACATTCTTTACCATGTGCAATCATAAAATAGTCTAATATCTTCTCTTTTTCAACATACGTAGCTATTACCCTCGAAAACGAAAACTTTTGACATAGGAAAAGAGCATTTAATCACATTCTTTACCATTTGCAATCATAAAATAGTCTAATATCTTCATTTTTTCAACATACGTAGCTATTACCCTCGAAAACTAAAACTTTTGAAATAGGAAAAGAGCCTTAAATCACATTCTTTACCATGTGCAGTCATAAAATTGTCTAATATCTTCATTTCTTTCCACAGACTATAGCCTTCAAATAGACTTTTTTTCGAGAGTAGTAGCTACGTATGTTGAAAAAATGAAGATATTAGACTATTTTATGATTGCAAATGGTAAAGAATGTGATTAAAGCTCTTTTCCTTATTCAAAAGTTTTAGTTTTCGAGGGTAATAGCTACGTATGTTGATTGCACATTACTATTACCATTTGCAGTCATAAAATAGTCTAATGTCTTCATTTTTTCAACATACGTAGCTATTACCCTCGAAAACTAAAACTTTTGACATAGGAAAAGAGCCTTCAATCACATTCTTTACCATTTGCAATCATAAAATAGTCTAATATCTTCATTTTTTCAAAGTACTTAGCTATTACCCTCGAAAACTAAAACTTTTGAAATAGGAAAAGAGCCTTTAATCACATTCTTTACCATTTGCAATTATAAAATAGTCTAATATCTTCATTTTTTCAACATACGTAGCTATTACCCTCGAAAACTAAAACTTTTGACATAGGAAAAGAGCCTTTAATCACATTCTTAACCATTTGAAATCATAAAATAGTCTAATATCTCCATTTTTTCAACATATGTAGCTATTACCCTCGAAAACTAATACTTTTGACATAGGAAAAGAGCCTTTAATCACATTTCTTACCATGTGCAATAATAAAATAGTCTAATATCTTCATTTTTTCCACAGACAAAGCTATTACCCTCAAAAACTAAAACTTTTGACATAGGAAAAGAGCCTTTAATCACATTTTTAACCATGTGCAATCATAAAATAGTCTAATATCTTCTCTTTTTCAACATACGTAGCTATTACCCTCGAAAACTAAAACTTTTGACATAGGAAAAGAGCCTTTAATCACATTCTTTACCATTTGCAATCATAAAATAGTCTAATATCTTCATTTTTTCAACATACGTAGCTATTACCCTCGAAAACTAAAACTTTTGAAATAGGAAAAGAGCCTTAAATCACATTCTTTACCATGTGCAGTCATACAATTGTCTAATATCTTCATTTTTTCCACAGACTATAGCCTTCAAATAGACTATTTTTCGAGGGTAGTAGCTACGTATGTTGAAAAAATGAAGATATTAGACTATTTTATGATTGCAAATGGTAAAGAAGTTGATTAAAGGCTATTTTCCTATTTCAAAAGTTTTAGTTTTCGAGGGTAATAGCTACGTATGTTGATTGCACATTGCTATTACCATTTGCAGTCATAAAATAGTCTAATGTCTTCATTTTTTCAACATACGTAGCTATTACCCTCGAAAACTAAAACTTTTGACATAGGAAAAGAGCCTTTAATCACATTCTTTACCATGTGCAATCATAAAATTGTCTAGTATCTTCATTTTTCCACAGACATAGCTATTACCCTCGAAAACTAAAACTTTTGAAATAGGAAAAGAGCCTTTAATCACATTCTTTACCATTTGCAATAATAAAATAGTCTAATATCTTCATTTTTTTCAACATACTTAGCTATTACCCTCGAAAACTAAAACTTTTGAAATAGGAAAAGAGCCTTTAATCACATTCTTTACCATGTGCAATCATAAAATAGTCTAATATCTTCATTTTTTCAACATACTTAGCTATTACCCTCGAAAACTAAAACTTTTGACATAGGAAAAGAGCCTTTAATCACATTCTTTACCATTTGCAATCATAAAATAGTCTAATATCTTCATTTTTTCAACATACGTAGCTATTACACTCGAAAACTAAAACTTTTGATATAGGAAAAGAGCCTTTAATCACATTCTTTACCATTTGCAATCATAAAATAGTCTAATATCTTCATTTTTTCAACATACTTAGCTATTACCCTCAAAAACTAAAACTTTTGAAATAGGAAAAGAGCCTTTAATCACATTCTTTACCATGTGCAATCTTAAAATAGTCTTCTTCATTTTTTCAACATACGTAGCTATAACCCTCGAAAACTAAAACTTTTGACATAGGAAAAGAGCCTTTAATCAAATTCTTTACCATTTGCAATAATAAAATAGTCTAATATCTTCATTTTTTCCACAGACAAAGCTATTACCCTCGAAAACTAAAACTTTTGACATAGGAAAAGAGCCTTTAATCACATTCTTTACCATGTGCAATCAAAAAATAGTCTAATATCTTCTCTTTTTCAACATACGTAGCTATTACCCTCGAAAATTAAAACTTTTGACATAGGAAAAGAGCCTTTAATCACATTCTTTACCATTTGCAATCATAAAATAGTCTAATATCTTCATTTTTTCAACATATATAGCTATTACCCTCGAAAACTAATACTTTTGACATAGTTAAAGAGCCTTTAATCAAATTCCTTACCATGTGCAATAATAAAATAGTCTAATATCTTCATTTTTTCCACAGACCAAAGCTATTACCCTCGAAAACGAAAACTTTTGACATAGGAAAAGAGCCTTTAATCACATTCTTTACCATTTGCAATCATAAAATAGTCTAATATCTTCATTTTTTCAACATACGTAGCTATTACCCTCGAAAACTAAAACTTTTGAAATAGGAAAAGAGCCTTAAATCACATTCTTTACCATGTGCAGTCATACAATTGTCTAATATCTTCATTTTTTCCACACACTATAGCCTTCAAATAGACTATTTTTCGAGGGTAGTAGCTACGTATGTTGAAAAAATGAAGATATTAGACTATTTTATGATTGCAAATGGTAAAGAATGTGATTAAAGCTCTTTTCCTTTTTCAAAAGTTTTAGTTTTCGAGGGTAATAGCTACGTTTGTTGATTGCACATTACTATTACCATTTGCAGTCATAAAATAGTCTAATGTGTTCATTTTTTCAACATACGTAGCTATTACCCTCGAAAACTAAATATTTTGACATAGGAAAAGAGCATTTAATCACATTCTTTACCATGTGCAATCATAAAATTGTCTAATATCTTCATTTTTTCCACAGACATAGCTATTAGCCTCGAAAACTAAAACTTTTGAAATAGGAAAAGAGCCTTTAATCACATTCTTTACCATTTGCAATTATAAAATAGTCTAATATCTTCATTTTTTCAACATACGTAGCTATTACCCTCGAAAACTAAAACTTTTGACATAGGAAAAGAGCCTTTAATCACATTCTTTACCATTTGCAATCATAAAATAGTCTAATATCTCCATTTTTTCAACATATGTAGCTATTACCCTCGAAAACTAATACTTTTGACATAGGAAAAGAGCCTTTAATCACATTCCTTACCATGTGCAATAATAAAATAGTCTAATATCTTCTCTTTTTCAACATACGTAGCTATTACCCTCGAAAACTAAAACTTTTGACATAGGAAAAGAGCCTTTAATCACATTCTTTACCATTTGCAATCATAAAATAGTCTAATATCTTCATTTTTTCAACATACGTAGCTATTACCCTCGAAAACTAAAACTTTTGAAATAGGAAAAGAGCCTTAAATCACATTCTTTACCATGTGCAGTCATACAATTGTCTAATATCTTCATTTTTTTCCACAGACTATAGCCTTCAATAGACTATTTTTCGAGGGTAGTAGCTACGTATGTTGAAAAAATGAAGATATTAGACTATTTTATGATTGCAAATGGTAAAGAATGTGATTAAAGCGTCTTTTCCTATTTCAAAAGTTTTAGTTTTCGAGGGTAATAGCTACGTATGTTGATTGCACATTGCTATTACCATTTGCAGTCATAATATCACAAATAGTCTAATATCTTCATTTGGAAAAATGAAGATATTAGACTATTTTATTATTGCACATGGTAAGGAATGTGATTAAAGGCTCTTTTCCTATGTCAAAAGTATTAGTTTTCCAGGGTAACAGCTACATATATTGAAAAAAATGAAGATATTAGACTATTTTATGATTGCAAATGGTAAAGAATGTGATTAAAGGCTCTTTTCCTATGTCAAAAGTTTTAGTTTTCGAGGGCAATAGCTACATATGTTGAAAAAATGAAGATATTAGACTATTTTATGATTGCACATGGTAAAGAATGTGATTAAAGGCTCTTTTCCTATTTCAAAAGTTCTAGTTTTCGAGGGTAATAGCTAAGTACTTTGAAAAAAATGAAGATATTAGACTATTTTATGATTGCAAATGGTAAAGAATGTGATTAAAGGCTCTTTTCCTATGTCAAAAGTTTTATTTTTCGAGGGTAAAAGCTACGTATGTTGAAAAAATGAAGACATTAGACTATTTATGACTGCAAATGGTAATAGCAATGTGCAATCAACATACGTAGCTATTACCCTTGAAAACTAAAACTTTGAAATAGGAAAAGAGCCTTAATCACATTCTTTACCATTTGCAATCATAAAATAGTCTAATATCTTCATTTTTTCAACATACGTAGCTACTACCCTCGAAAAATTGTCTATTTGAAGGCTATAGTCTGTGGAAAAAATGAAGATATTAGACAATTGTATGACTGCACATGGTAAAGAATGTGATCTAAGGCTCTTTTCCTATTTCAAAAGTTTTAGTTTTCGAGGGTAATAGCTACGTATGTTGAAAAAAATGAAGATATTAGACTATTTTATGATTGCAAATGGTAAAGAATGTGATTAAAGGCTCTTTTCCTATGTCAAAAGTTTAGTTTTCGAGGGAAATAGCTTTGTCTGTGGAATAAATGAAGATGTTAGACTATTTTATTATTGCACATGGTAATGAATGTGATTAAAGGCTCTTTTCCTATGTCAAAAGTTTTAGTTTTCGAGGGTAATAGCTTTGTCTGTGGAAAAAATGAAGATATTAGACTATTTTATTATTGCACATGGTAAGGAATGTGATTAAAGGCTCTTTTCCTATGTCAAAAGTATTAGTTTTCGAGGGTAATAGCTACGTATGTTGAAAAAGAGGTGACATTAGACTATTTTATGATTGCACATGGTAAAGAATGTGATTAAAGGCTCTTTTCCTATGTCAAAAGTTTTAGTTTTCGAGGGTAATAGCTTTGTCTGTGGAAAAAAATGAAGATATTAGACTATTTTATTATTGCACATGGTAAGGAATGTGATTAAAGGCTCTTTTCCTATGTCAAAAGTATTAGTTTTCGAGGGTAATAGCTACATATGTTGAAAAAAATGAAGATATTAGACTATTTTATGATTGCAAATGGTAAAGAATGTGATTAAAGGCTCTTTTCCTATGTCAAAAGTTTTAGTTTTCGAGGTTAATAGCTACGTATGTCTAAAAAATGAAGATATTAGACTATTTTATGATTGCCCATGGTAAAGAATGTGATTAAAGGCTCTTTTCCTATTTCAAAAGTTTTCGTTTTCGAGCGTAATAGCTACATATATGGAGGAAAAATGAAGATATTAGACTATTTTATGATTGCAAATGGTAAAGAATGTGATTAAAGGCTCTTTTCCTATGTCAAAAGTTTTAGTTTTCGAGGGCAATAGCTACGTATGTTGAAAAAATGAAGATATTAGACTATTTTATGATTGCACATGGTAAAGAATGTGATTAAAGGCTCTTTTCCTATTTCAAAAGTTTTAGTTTTCGAGGGTAATAGCTAAGTACTTTGAAAAAATGAAGATATTAGACTATTTTATGATTGCAAATGGTAAAGAATGTGATTGAAGGCTCTTTTCCTATGTCAAAAGTTTTAGTTTTCGAGGGTAATAGCTACGTAGGTTGAAAAAATGAAGACATTAGACTATTTTATGACTGCAAATGGTAATAGCAATGTGCAATCAACATACGTAGCTATTACCCTCGAAAACTAAAACTTTTGAAAAAGGAAAAGAGCTTTAATCACATTCTTTACCATTTGCAATCATAAATAGTCTAATATCTTCATTTTTTCAACATACGTAGCTACTACCCTCGAAAAATAGTCTATTTGAAGGCTATAGTCTGTGGAAAAAAAATGAAGATATTAGACAATTGTATGACTGCACATGGTAAAGAATGTGATTTAAGGCTCTTTTCCTATTTCAAAAGTTTTAGTTTTTGAGGGTAATAGATACGTATGTTGAAAAAAATGAAGATATTAGACTATTTTATGATTGCAAATGGTAAAGAATGTGATTAAAGGCTCTTTTCCTATTTCAAAAGTTTTAGTTTTCGAGGGTAATAGCTATGTCTGTGGAAAAAATGAAGATATTAGACAATTTTATGATTGCACATGGTAAAGAATGTGATTAAAGGCTCTTTTCCTATGTCAAAAGTTTTAGTTTTCGAGGGTAATAGCTACGTTTGTTGCAAAAATGAAGACATTAGACTATTTTATGACTGCAAATGGTAATAGCAATGTGCAATCAACATACGTAGCTATTACCCTCGAAAACTGAAACTTTTGAAATAGGAAAAGAGCCTTTAATCACATTCTTTACCATTTGCAATCATAAAATAGTCTAATATCTTCATTTTTTCAACATACGTAGCTACTACCCTCGAAAAATAGTCTATTTGAAGGCTATAGTCTGTGGAAAAAAAATGAAGATATTAGACAATTGTATGACTGCACATGGTAAAGAATGTGATTTAAGGCTCTTTTCCTATTTCAAAAGTTTTAGTTTTCGAGGGTAATAGCTACGTATGTTGAAAAAATGAAGATATTAGACTATTTTATGATTGCAAATGGTAAAGAATGTGATTAAAGGCTCTTTTCCTATGTCAAAAGTTTTCGTTTTCGAGGGTAATAGCTTTGTCTGTGGGAAAAATGAAGATATTAGACTATTTTATTATTGCACATGGTAAGGAATTTGATTAAAGGCTCTTTAACTATGTCAAAAGTATTAGTTTTTCGAGGGTAATAGCTACATATGTTGAAAAATGAAGTTATTAGACTATTTTATGATTGCAAATGGTAAAGAATGTGATTAAAGGCTCTTTTCCTATGTCAAAAGTTTTAATTTTCGAGGGTAATAGCTACGTATGTTGAAAAAATGAAGATATTAGACTATTTTATGATTGCAAATGGTAAAGAATGTGATTAAAGGCTCTTTTCCTATGTCAAAAGTTTTAGTTTTCGAGGGCAATAGCTACATATGTTGAAAAAATGAAGATATTAGACTATTTTATGATTGCACATGGTAAAGAATGTGATTAAAGGCTCTTTTCCTATTTCAAAAGTTCTAGTTTTCGAGGGTAATAGCTAAGTACTTTGAAAAAATGAAGATATTAGACTATTTTATGATTGCAAATGGTAAAGAATGTGATTAAAGGCTCTTTTCCTATGTCAAAAGTTTTATTTTCGAGGGTAAAAGCTACGTATGTTGAAAAAATGAAGACATTAGACTATTTTATGACTGCAAATGGTAATAGCAATGTGCAATCAACATACGTAGCTATTACCCTTGAAAACTAAAACTTTTGAAATAGGAAAAGAGCCTTAATCACATTCTTTACCATTTGCAATCATAAAATAGTCTAATATCTTCATTTTTTCAACATACGTAGCTACTACCCTCGAAAAATTGTCTATTTGAAGGCTATAGTCTGTGGAAAAAATGAAGATATTAGACAATTGTATGACTGCACATGGTAAAGAATGTGATTTATGGCTCTTTTCCTATTTCAAAAGTTTTAGTTTTCGAGGGTAATAGCTACGTATGTTGAAAAAATGAAGATATTAGACTATTTTATGATTGCAAATGGTAAAGAATGTGATTAAAGGCTCTTTTCCTATGTCAAAAGTTTTAGTTTTCGAGGGAAATAGCTTTGTCTGTGGAATAAATGAAGATGTTAGACTATTTTATTATTGCACATGGTAATGAATGTGATTAAAGGCTCTTTTCCTATGTCAAAAGTTTTAGTTTTCGAGGGTAATAGCTTTGTCTGTGGAAAAAATGAAGATATTAGACTATTTTATTATTGCACATGGTAAGGAATGTGATTAAAGGCTCTTTTCCTATGTCAAAAGTATTAGTTTTCGAGGGTAATAGCTACGTATGTTGAAAAAGAGGTGACATTAGACTATTTTATGATTGCACATGGTAAAGAATGTGATTAAAGGCTCTTTTCCTATGTCAAAAGTTTTAGTTTTCGAGGGTAATAGCTTTGTCTGTGGAAAAAATGAAGATATTAGACTATTTTATTATTGCACATGGTAAGGAATGTGATTAAAGGCTCTTTTCCTATGTCAAAAGTATTAGTTTTCGAGGGTAATAGCTACATATGTTGAAAAAATGAAGATATTAGACTATTTATGATTGCAAATGGTAAAGAATGTGATTAAAGGCTCTTTTCCTATGTCAAAAGTTTTAGTTTTCGAGGTTAATAGCTACGTATGTCTAAAAAATGAAGATATTAGACTATTTTATGATTGCCCATGGTAAAGAATGTGATTAAAGGCTCTTTTCCTATTTCAAAAGTTTTAGTTTTCGAGCGTAATAGCTACATATATGGAGGAAAAATGAAGATATTAGACTATTTTATGATTGCAAATGGTAAAGAATGTGATTAAAGGCTCTTTTCCTATGTCAAAAGTTTTAGTTTTCGAGGGCAATAGCTACGTATGTTGAAAAAATGAAGATATTAGACTATTTTATGATTGCACATGGTAAAGAATGTGATTAAAGGCTCTTTTCCTATTTCAAAAGTTTTAGTTTTCGAGGGTAATAGCTAAGTACTTTGAAAAAATGAAGATATTAGACTATTTTATGATTGCAAATGGTAAAGAATGTGATTGAAGGCTCTTTTCCTATGTCAAAAGTTTTAGTTTTCGAGGGTAATAGCTACGTAGGTTGAAAAAATGAAGACATTAGACTATTTTATGACTGCAAATGGTAATAGCAATGTGCAATCAACATACGTAGCTATTACCCTCGAAAACTAAAACTTTTGAAACAGGAAAAGAGCTTTAATCACATTCTTTACCATTTGCAATCATAAAAGAGTCTAATATCTTCATTTTTTCAACATACGTAGCTACTACCCTCGAAAAATAGTCTATTTGAAGGCTATAGTCTGTGGAAAAAAAATGAAGATATTAGACAATTGTATGACTGCACATGGTAAAGAATGTGATTTAAGGCTCTTTTCCTATTTCAAAAGTTTTAGTTTTTGAGGGTAATAGATACGTATGTTGAAAAAATGAAGGTATTAGACTATTTTATGATTGCAAATGGTAAAGAATGTGATTAAAGGCTCTTTTCCTATTTCAAAAGTTTTAGTTTTCGAGGGTAATAGCTATGTCTGTGGAAAAAAATGAAGATATTAGACAATTTTATGATTGCACATGGTAAAGAATGTGATTAAAGGCTCTTTTCCTATGTCAAAAGTTTTAGTTTTCGAGGGTAATAGCTACGTTTGTTGCAAAAATGAAGACATTAGACTATTTTATGACTGCAAATGGTAATAGCAATGTGCAATCAACATACGTAGCTATTACCCTCGAAAACTGAAACTTTTGAAATAGGAAAAAGAGCCTTTAATCACATTCTTTACCATTTGCAATCATAAAATAGTCTAATATCTTCATTTTTTCAACATACGTAGCTACTACCCTCGAAAAATAGTCTATTTGAAGGCTATAGTCTGTGGAAAAAAATGAAGATATTAGACAATTGTATGACTGCACATGGTAAAGAATGTGATTTAAGGCTCTTTTCCTATTTCAAAAGTTTTAGTTTTCGAGGGTAATAGCTACGTATGTTGAAAAAATGAAGATATTAGACTATTTTATGATTGCAAATGGTAAAGAATGTGATTAAAGGCTCTTTTCCTATGTCAAAAGTTTTCGTTTTCGAGGGTAATAGCTTTGTCTGTGGGAAAAATGAAGATATTAGACTATTTTATTATTGCACATGGTAAGGAATTTGATTAAAGGCTCTTTAACTATGTCAAAAGTATTAGTTTTCGAGGGTAATAGCTACATATGTTGAAAAAATGAAGATATTAGACTATTTTATGATTGCAAATGGTAAAGAATGTGATTAAAGGCTCTTTTCCTATGTCAAAAGTTTTAATTTTCGAGGGTAATAGCTACGTATGTTGAAAAAGAGAAGATATTAGACTATTTTTTGATTGCACATGGTAAAGAATGTGATTAAAGGCTCTTTTCCTATGTCAAAAGTTTTAGTTTTCGAGGGTAATAGCTTTGTCTGTGGAAAAAATGAAGATATTAGACTATTTTATTATTGCAAATGGTAAAGAATTTGATTAAAGGCTCTTTTCCTATGTCAAAAGTTTTAGTTTTCGAGGGTTATAGCTACGTATGTTGAAAAAATGAAGAAGACTATTTTAAGATTGCACATGGTAAAGAATGTGATTAAAGGCTCTTTTCCTATTTCAAAAGTTTTAGTTTTAGAGGGTAATAGCTAAGTATGTTGAAAAAATGAAGATATTAGACTATTTTATGATTGCAAATGGTAAAGAATGTGATTAAAGGCTCTTTTCCTATATCAAAAGTTTTAGTTCTCGAGGGTAATAGCTACGTATGTTGAAAAAATGAAGATATTAGACTATTTTATGATTGCAAATGGTAAAGAATGTGATTAAAGGCTCTTTTCCTATGTCAAAAGTTTTAGTTTTCGAGGGTAATAGCTAAGTATGTTGAAAAAATGAAGATATTAGACTATTTTATGATTGCACATGGTAAAGAATGTGATTAAAGGCTCTTTTCCTATTTCAAAAGTTTTAGTTTTCGAGGGTAATAGCTAAGTATGTTGAAAAAATGAAGATATTAGACTATTTTATTATTGCAAATGGTAAAGAATGTGATTAAAGGCTCTTTTCCTATTTCAAAAGTTTTAGTTTTCGAGGGTAATAGCTATGTCTGTGGAAAAAATGAAGATACTAGACAATTTTATGATTGCACATGGTAAAGAATGTGATTAAAGGCTCTTTTCCTATGTCAAAAGTTTTAGTTTTCGAGGGTAATAGCTACGTATGTTGAAAAAATGAAAACATTAGACTATTTTATGACTGCAAATGGTAATAGCAATGTGCAATCAACATACGTAGCTATTACCCTCGAAAACTAAAACTTTTGAAATAGGAAAATAGCCTTTAATCAACTTCTTTACCATTTGCAATCATAAAATAGTCTAATATCTTCATTTTTCAACATACGTAGCTACTACCCTCGAAAAATAGTCTATTTGAAGGCTATAGTCTGTGGAAAAAATGAAGATATTAGACAATTGTATGACTGCACATGGTAAAGAATGTGATTTAAGGCTCTTTTCCTATTTCAAAAGTTTTAGTTTTCGAGGGTAATAGCTACGTATGTTGAAAAAATGAAGATATTAGACTATTTTATGATTGCAAATGGTAAAGAATGTGATTAAAGGCTCTTTTCCTATGTCAAAAGTTTTAGTTTTCGAGGGTAATAGCTACGTATGTTGAAAAAAGAGAAGATATTAGACTATTTTATGATTGCACATGGTTAAAAATGTGATTAAAGGCTCTTTTCCTATGTCAAAAGTTTTAGTTTTTGAGGGTAATAGCTTTGTCTGTGGAAAAAATGAAGATATTAGACTATTTTATTATTGCACATGGTAAGAAATGTGATTAAAGGCTCTTTTCCTATGTCAAAAGTATTAGTTTTCGAGGGTAATAGCTACATATGTTGAAAAAATGAAGATATTAGACTATTTTATGATTGCAAATGGTAAAGAATGTGAATAAAGGCTCTTTTCCTATGTCAAAAGTTTTAGTTTTCGAGGGTAATAGCTAAGTATGTTGAAAAAATGAAGATATTAGACTATTTTATGATTGCACATGGTAAAGAATGTGATTAAAGGCTCTTTTCCTATTTCAAAAGTTTTAGTTTTCGAGGGTAATAGCTAAGTATGTTGAAAAAATGAAGATATTAGACTATTTTATGATTGCAAATGGTAAAGAATGTGATTAAAGGCTCTTTTCCTATTTCAAAAGTTTTAGTTCTCGAGGGTAATAGCTAAGTATGTTGAAAAAATGAAGATATTAGACTATTTTATGATTGCAAATGGTAAAGAATGTGATTAAAGGCTCTTTTCCTATTTCAAAAGTTTTAGTTTTCAAGGGTAATAGCTACGTATGTTGGAAAAAATGTAGATATTAGACTATTTTATGATAGCACATGGTAAAGAATGTGCTTAAAAGCTCTTTTCCTATGTCAAAAGTTTTAGTTTTCGAGGGTAATAGCTATGTCTGTGGAAAAAATGAAGATATTAGACTAATTTATGATTGCAAATGGTAAAGAATGTGATTAAAGGCTCTTTTCCTATTTCAAAAGTTTTAGTTTTCGGGGATAAGAGCTTTGTCTGTGGAAAAAATGAAGATATTAGACAATTTTATGATTGCACATGGTAAAGAATGTGATTAAAGGCTCTTTTCCTATTTCAAAAGTTTTAGTTTTCGAGGGTAATAGCTACGTATGTTGAAAAAATGAAGATATTAGACTATTTTATGATTGCAAATGGTAAAGAATGTGATTAAAGGCTCTTTTCCTATGTCAAAAGTTTTAGTTTTCGAGGGTAATAGCTACATATGTTGAAAAAATGAAGATATTAGACTATTTTATGATTGCAAATGGTAAAGAATGTGATTAAAGGCTCTTTTCCTATTTCAAAAGTTTTAGTTTTCGAGGGTAATAGCTACGTATGTTGAAAAAATGAAGATATTAGACTATTTTATGATTGCAAATGGTAAAAAAATGTGATTAAAGGCTCTTTTCCTATTTCAAAAGTTTTAGTTTTCGAGGGTAATAGCTACGTATGTTGAAAAAAAGAAGATATTAGACTATTTTATCATTGCACATGGTAAGGAATGTGATTAAAGGCTCTTTTCCTATGTCAAAAGTATTAGTTTTCGAGGGTAATAGCTACATATGTTGAAAAAATGAAGATATTAGACTATTTTATGATTGCAAATGGTAAAGAATGTGATTAAAGGCTCTTTTCCTATGTCAAAAGTTTTAGTTTTCGAGGGTAATAGCTACGTATGTTGAAAAAATGAAGATATTAGACTATTTTATGATTGCACATGGTAAAGAATGTGATTAAAGGCTCTTTTCCTATTTCAAAAGTTTTAGTTTTCGAGGGTAATAGCTAAGTATGTTGAAAAATGAAGATATTAGACTATTTTATGATTGCAAATGGTAAAGAATGTGATTAAAGGCTCTTTTTTCCTATGTCAATTGTTTTAGTTTTCGAGAGTAATAGCTACGTATGTTGGAAAAATGAAGATATTAGACTATTTTATGATTGCACATGGTAAAGAATGTGGTTTAAAGGCTCTTTTCCTATGTCAAAAATTTTAGTTTTCGAGGGTAATAGCTACGTATGTTGAAAAAATGAAGATATTAGACTATTTTATGATTGCAAATGGCAAAGAATGTGCTTAAAGGCTCTTTTCCTATGTCAAAAGTTTTAGTTTTCGAGGGTAATAGCTAAGTATGTTGAAAAAATGAAGATATTATTCTATTTTATGATTGCACATGGTAAAGAATGTGATTAAAGGCTCTTTTCCTATTTCAAAAGTTTTAGTTTTCGAGGGTAATATCTAAGTATGTTGAAAAAATGAAG
>NW_027066992.1:0-16061 GCF_032884065.1 Artemia franciscana | reverse complement strand
GCAAACCCACAAACAATCAAACATGCATATATACAACTTATTTTGATATATATATAGATATAATTTATTTTTTCTTTTTTTTCTTTTTTAGTTTCTTCTATTCTTAGTTTTTTTTTTAGTTTTTCTTTTTTTAGTTTCTTCTTTTTATTGATTTGTTTTCTTCAATTTGTCAATGTTCATTCTAACATTGACACTTGGAAAAACTTTACGTGCCAAGCATGCTGAAGCTCAACAATTTATAATAAACCCAAATATTTTGGGTATCTGTTTTAAGGTTCTCGAATTACTTTAATCTATTGTCAAAATATATTGAAATATTTTTGCAATTCCCAGTTTTTTTTAGTTTTTAGCTTTTTTATAGTTTTTTTTTCTTTTTAGTTTTTTAACTTCTTTAGTTTTTTTTAGGTTTTTTCTTTTAAGGTTTTTTCTTTTTTTAATTATTTTCTTTTTCGTTTTTTTCTTTTTAGTTTTTATTTTAGTTTTTTACCTTTTTTCTTTTTTCAGTTTTATTTTTTCAGTTGGTAATATTCTATCTTTTTCAATGTTTTTCAATTTATCAATGTTCAATCTAACATTGACAGTTGGAAAAGTCTTCACGTGCCAAGCATGCTAAAGGTCAACAATTTATAATAAACCTCAAAATTTAAGTATCTGTTTTAAGGTTTTCGAATTACTTTAATCATTGTCAAAATATTTTGAAATATTTATGCAATTCCCAGTTTTTACATTTTTAGCTTCAGTTTTCTTTTCCTTCTTTATTTTTCAGACGTAAATACATATCGCCGAACTTTTGTTTTTTAAACTAAAATCTGGTAGGCATTGATGACCTTATCCAAGTCAAAATCCCAAACCCAATCATCGTCGCTATCATTTTCAGTTTTGATACGTTTTGACTCTCGCTGTCCAGGTTGATTTTCATCTAACTGCGCGGTTTTGCGTTCTTTAGCCGCAAGCCTTTTGGCATTAACTCTTTGAGCAGCTTCCTCGGTTGTTTCTTCTGTTGTAGGATTTGGTAACATTCTATGTTTTTCAATGTTTTTCATATTGTCAATTTTCATTCTAAAATTGACAGTTAATTGTTCTTTTGATTCCTCGGCACGCTTTCTTTTCTGACTTTCTCTATCAGCAGCAAGTTTTTTGGCATAGACTCTTTGAGCATCTTCATCGGCTTTTGCCATTGTAAGTTCATCAGTCATTTTAAACTTAAACATTAATAGATTTCTACGTGAACATATATGTCTTAAATATCTTTATTGACGTCACCGTCATAGCAAAAATGACGACAACTAACTTCATGATTAAATATCTTTAATGACATCACCGTCATAGCAAAAATGACGACAACTAACTTCATGACGTCAGTCGACACAGAAACATGACGTCACCTGACAGACAGACACATAGACAGACAACTTATTTTTATATATATAGAAGAAATATATATATATGTATATATATATATATATATATATATATATATATATATATATATATATATATATATATATATATATATATATATATATATATATATATATATATAAAAATAAGTTGTCTGTCTGTGGATCAGTGGATCAGGTGACGTCATGTTTCTGTGTCGACTGACGTCATGTTTTCGACTGACGAAATTACGAAATTACATTGGTACACAAATGACGACCAAGACACCGGCAAATAGGGAATATAAATTACGACCGGGACACTCAAAGAGAAAGCGACCGGGACACAAGGAATGTTCAATTAGCAATCACCATCAACAAAACACCGTCAACAAACCATCACAAATGACGACCGGGACACAGGGAGTATAAGTGACGACCAGGACATAAGTAAAAAAAAACTAAAAAAAGGTAAAAACTACAAAAAAACTAAAAAGAAAAAAACAAACTAAAAACTAATAAAAAAAACTAAAAAAGCTAAAAAACTAAAAAAACTAAAAAATAAAAAAAACTAAAAAAGGAAACAAAAAGAAAAATAAAGGAGAAAAAAAAACTAAAAAAATAAAAATAAAAAAAAAAACTAAAAAGAAAAAAGGAAAAAAAACTAAAAAAACTAAAAAAATGTAAAAACCAAAAAAAACTAAAAAGAAAAAAAGGGGAAAAATACAAAAATTTATTTCATCATTTACCATTTCAAAAACGAATGTATATACACACTGGGACACCGTAATACAAATGACGACCGGGACACAGGGAATATAAATGACGACCAAGTTGTCTGTCTGTCTGTGTGTCAGGTCACGTCATGTTTCTGTGTCGACTGACGTCATGTTTTCGACTGACGAAATTACGAAATTACATTGGGACACAAATGACGACCAGGACACCGGCACATAGGGAATATAGATTACGACCGGGACACTCAAAGAGAAAGCGACCGGGACACAAGGAATGTTCAATTAGCAATCACCATCAACAAAACACCGTCAACAAACCATCACAAATGACGACCGGGACACAGGGAGTATAAATGACGACCAGGACATAAGTAAAAAAAAAACTAAAAAAAAAGGTAAAAACTACAAAAAAACTAAAAAGAAAAAACAAACTAAAAACTAATAAAAAAAACTAAAAAAAGGAAACAAAAAGAAAAATAAAGGAGAAAAACAAAACTAAAAAAATGAAAATAAAAAAAAACTAAAAAGAAAAAAGAAAAAAAAAACTAAAAAAACTAAAAAAATGTAAAAACCAAAAAAAAACTAAAAAGAAAAAAAGGGGAAAAATACAAAAATTTATTTCATCATTTACCATTTCAAAAACGAATGTATATACAGACTGGGACACCGGAATACAAATGACGACCGGGACACAGGGAATATAAATGACGACCGGGACACAACTACAACGGGGACGCCGGGGGCACAGGGGGATATATAAATGACGATGGGGACACAGGGAATGTTCGATTAGCAACCACCATCAACAAAGCTCAAGGGCAATCATTAGAATCATGAGGTATAACTAAAAAAAACTAAAAAAAAGGCAGAAAACTAAAACCTAAAAAAAAAACAATTCAAAAACGAATGTATATACAAACTGGGACACCAGGACACGAATGACGACCGGGACACAAAGGAATATCAATGACGCCCGGGACCCTCAAAGAAAATTCACAGACTGGGACACCGGGACATAAATGACGACCGGAACACATGGAATATAATTGACGACCGGGACACCGGGGGGCACACGGGGATATATAAATGACGACGGCGACACAGGGAATCGTCGAGTAGCAATCACCATCAACAAAGCTCAAGGGCAATCATTAGAATCATGAGGTATAGATCTGAATACGGATTGTTTTCCCATGGACCATTATATGTTGCATGTTCAAGAGTCGGTAAACCTGACAATCTATTTATATGCGCAGACAATGGAACAGCAAAGAATGTTGTATATTCGCAAGTTTTACGTAGTTAAAAACATATATATATATATATATATATATATATATATATATATATATATATATATATATATATATATATCAATATTCACAGGTGGGACATAGGCACACAACTACAATGGCGCGTAACTAATATGGCGCGTAACGACTTACGCACGCGGGGGGGCTTGGGAGGGGGGGCGCGAAGCGCCCCCACCAACTAGGTGTTGGGGTGGCACGAAGCGCCACCCCAACAGCTAGTAGATATATAAAAATAAGTTGTTTGTCTGTGGATCTGTCAGGTGACGTCATGTTTCTGTGTCGACTGACGTCATGTTTTCGACTGACGAAATTACAGACCGGGACATCGGGACACAAATGACGACCGGGACACCGGCACATAGGGAATATAAATGACGACCGGGACACATGAATGTTCGATTAGCAATCACCATCAACAAAGCACCAGGACACAAATGACGACCGGGACACAGGGAGTATAAATGACGACCAGACCGGGACACAGGGACACAACTACAACAGGGACGCCGGGGGGGCTCAGGGGGATATATAAATGACGATGGCGACACAGGGAATCGTCGATTAGCAATCACCATCAACAAAGCTCAAGGGCAATCATTAGAATCATGAGGCATAGATCTGAATACGGATTGTTTTCCCATGGACCATTATATGTTGCATGTTCAAGAGTCGTTAAACCTGACATTCTATTTATATGCACAGACAATGGGACAGCCAAGAATGTTGTATATTCGCAAGTTTTACGTAGTTAAAAACACACACATATATATATATATATATATATATATATATATATATATATATATATATATATATATATATATATATATATATATATATATATATATATATATATATATATATAATATATATATATATATATATATATATATATATATATATATATATATATACTAGCTGTTGGGGTGGCGCTTCACGCCACCCCAACACCTAGTTGGTGGGGCGCTTCGCGCCCCCCCAAGCCCCCCCCGCGCGCGTAAGTCGTTACGCGCCATATTAGTTACGCGCCATTGTAGCTGTGTCGCTGTGTCCCACCTGTGAATAGAGATAGATATAAATATATATTTTTAACTACGTAAAACATGCGAATATACAACATTCTTCGCTGTCCCATTGTCTGTGCATATAAATAGCATTTATATTCCCTGTGTCCCGGTCGTCATTTGTGTCCTGGTGTCCCAGTTTGTAATTTCTCTTTGAGTGTCCCGGTCGTCATTTATATTCCCTGTGTCCCAGTGTCCCGGTCGTCATTCGTGTCCCGGTGTCCCGGTCTGTAATTTCTATTCAAACAATCCGTGTCCCTGTCGTCATTTATATATCCCCCTGTGCCCCCCGGCGTCCCCGTTGTTGTTGTTTCCCTGTGTCCCGGTCGTCATTTGTGTCCCAGTGTCCCAGTCTGTAATTTCTCGTTGAGTGTCGCGGTCGTCATTTATATTCCCTGTGTCGCGGTGTCCCGGTCGTCATTTTTGTCTCGGTCGTCATTTGTGTTCTGGTGTCCCGGTCTGTAATTTCTCTTTGAGTGTCCTGGTTGTCATTTATATTCCCTGTGTCCCGGTCGTCATTTGTGTCCCAGTGCTTTGTTGATGGTGATTGCTAATCGAACATTCCTTCTGTCCCGGTCGCTTTCTCTTTGAGTGTCCCGGTCGTCATTTATATTCCCTATGTCCCGGTCGTCATTTGTGTCCCGATGTCCCGGTGTGTAATTTCGTCAATCAACAAACATGACGTCAGTCAACACACAAACATGACGTCACCTGACAGACACATCCACAGACAACTTATTTATATATATATATATATATAGATAGATATATGTTTTTAACTACGTAAAATTTGCGAATATACAACATTCTTCGCTGTCCCATTGTCTGTGCATATAAATAGATTGTCAGGTTTACCGACTCATGCAACATATAGTTGTCCATAGGAAAACAATCCGTATTCAGATCTATACCTCATTATTCTAATGATTGCCCTTGAGCTTTGTTGATGGTGATTGCTAATCGAACATTCCCTGTGTCCCCGTCGTCATTTATATATACCCCTGTGCCCCCGGCGTCCCCGTTGTAGTTGTGTCCCTGTGTCCTTGTCGTCATTTATATTCCCTGTGTCCCGGTCGTCATTCGTCATTCATATTCTCTCTGTCCCGGTGTCCCGGTCGTCATTTGTGTCCCCCTGTCCCGGTCTGTAATTTCTATATACTTATAATGACGTCAAATGCAAACCCACAAACAATCAAACATGCATATATACAACTTATTTTGATATATATATAGATATAATTTATTTTTTCTTTTTTTTCTTTTTTAGTTTCTTCTATTCTTAGTTTTTTTTTTAGTTTTTCTTTTTTTAGTTTCTTCTTTTTATTGATTTGTTTTCTTCAATTTGTCAATGTTCATTCTAACATTGACACTTGGAAAAACTTTACGTGCCAAGCATGCTGAAGCTCAACAATTTATAATAAACCCAAATATTTTGGGTATCTGTTTTAAGGTTCTCGAATTACTTTAATCTATTGTCAAAATATATTGAAATATTTTTGCAATTCCCAGTTTTTTTTAGTTTTTAGCTTTTTTATAGTTTTTTTTTCTTTTTAGTTTTTTAACTTCTTTAGTTTTTTTTAGGTTTTTTCTTTTAAGGTTTTTTCTTTTTTTAATTATTTTCTTTTTCGTTTTTTTCTTTTTAGTTTTTATTTTAGTTTTTTACCTTTTTTCTTTTTTCAGTTTTATTTTTTCAGTTGGTAATATTCTATCTTTTTCAATGTTTTTCAATTTATCAATGTTCAATCTAACATTGACAGTTGGAAAAGTCTTCACGTGCCAAGCATGCTAAAGGTCAACAATTTATAATAAACCTCAAAATTTAAGTATCTGTTTTAAGGTTTTCGAATTACTTTAATCATTGTCAAAATATTTTGAAATATTTATGCAATTCCCAGTTTTTACATTTTTAGCTTCAGTTTTCTTTTCCTTCTTTATTTTTCAGACGTAAATACATATCGCCGAACTTTTGTTTTTTAAACTAAAATCTGGTAGGCATTGATGACCTTATCCAAGTCAAAATCCCAAACCCAATCATCGTCGCTATCATTTTCAGTTTTGATACGTTTTGACTCTCGCTGTCCAGGTTGATTTTCATCTAACTGCGCGGTTTTGCGTTCTTTAGCCGCAAGCCTTTTGGCATTAACTCTTTGAGCAGCTTCCTCGGTTGTTTCTTCTGTTGTAGGATTTGGTAACATTCTATGTTTTTCAATGTTTTTCATATTGTCAATTTTCATTCTAAAATTGACAGTTAATTGTTCTTTTGATTCCTCGGCACGCTTTCTTTTCTGACTTTCTCTATCAGCAGCAAGTTTTTTGGCATAGACTCTTTGAGCATCTTCATCGGCTTTTGCCATTGTAAGTTCATCAGTCATTTTAAACTTAAACATTAATAGATTTCTACGTGAACATATATGTCTTAAATATCTTTATTGACGTCACCGTCATAGCAAAAATGACGACAACTAACTTCATGATTAAATATCTTTAATGACATCACCGTCATAGCAAAAATGACGACAACTAACTTCATGACGTCAGTCGACACAGAAACATGACGTCACCTGACAGACAGACACATAGACAGACAACTTATTTTTATATATATAGAAGAAATATATATATATGTATATATATATATATATATATATATATATATATATATATATATATATATATATATATATATATATATATATATATATATATATATATATATATATATATATAAATAAGTTGTCTGTCTGTGGATCAGTGGATCAGGTGACGTCATGTTTCTGTGTCGACTGACGTCATGTTTTCGACTGACGAAATTACGAAATTACATTGGTACACAAATGACGACCAAGACACCGGCAAATAGGGAATATAAATTACGACCGGGACACTCAAAGAGAAAGCGACCGGGACACAAGGAATGTTCAATTAGCAATCACCATCAACAAAACACCGTCAACAAACCATCACAAATGACGACCGGGACACAGGGAGTATAAGTGACGACCAGGACATAAGTAAAAAAAAACTAAAAAAAGGTAAAAACTACAAAAAAACTAAAAAGAAAAAAACAAACTAAAAACTAATAAAAAAAACTAAAAAAGCTAAAAAACTAAAAAAACTAAAAAATAAAAAAAACTAAAAAAGGAAACAAAAAGAAAAATAAAGGAGAAAAAAAAACTAAAAAAATAAAAATAAAAAAAAAACTAAAAAGAAAAAAGGAAAAAAAACTAAAAAAACTAAAAAAATGTAAAAACCAAAAAAAAACTAAAAAGAAAAAAAGGGGAAAAATACAAAAATTTATTTCATCATTTACCATTTCAAAAACGAATGTATATACACACTGGGACACCGTAATACAAATGACGACCGGGACACAGGGAATATAAATGACGACCAAGTTGTCTGTCTGTCTGTGTGTCAGGTCACGTCATGTTTCTGTGTCGACTGACGTCATGTTTTCGACTGACGAAATTACGAAATTACATTGGGACACAAATGACGACCAGGACACCGGCACATAGGGAATATAGATTACGACCGGGACACTCAAAGAGAAAGCGACCGGGACACAAGGAATGTTCAATTAGCAATCACCATCAACAAAACACCGTCAACAAACCATCACAAATGACGACCGGGACACAGGGAGTATAAATGACGACCAGGACATAAGTAAAAAAAAAACTAAAAAAAAAGGTAAAAACTACAAAAAAACTAAAAAGAAAAAACAAACTAAAAACTAATAAAAAAAACTAAAAAAAGGAAACAAAAAGAAAAATAAAGGAGAAAAACAAAACTAAAAAAATGAAAATAAAAAAAAACTAAAAAGAAAAAAGAAAAAAAAACTAAAAAAACTAAAAAAATGTAAAAACCAAAAAAAAACTAAAAAGAAAAAAAGGGGAAAAATACAAAAATTTATTTCATCATTTACCATTTCAAAAACGAATGTATATACAGACTGGGACACCGGAATACAAATGACGACCGGGACACAGGGAATATAAATGACGACCGGGACACAACTACAACGGGGACGCCGGGGGCACAGGGGGATATATAAATGACGATGGGGACACAGAGAATGTTCGATTAGCAATCACCATCAACAAAGCTCAAGGGCAATCATTAGAATCATGAGGTATAACTAAAAAAAACTAAAAAAAAGGCAGAAAACTAAAACCTAAAAAAAAAACAATTCAAAACGAATGTATATACAAACTGGGACACCAGGACACGAATGACGACCGGGACACAAAGGAATATCAATGACGCCCGGGACCCTCAAAGAAAATTCACAGACTGGGACACCGGGACATAAATGACGACCGGAACACATGGAATATAATTGACGACCGGGACACCGGGGGGCACACGGGGATATATAAATGACGACGGCGACACAGGGAATCGTCGAGTAGCAATCACCATCAACAAAGCTCAAGGGCAATCATTAGAATCATGAGGTATAGATCTGAATACGGATTGTTTTCCCATGGACCATTATATGTTGCATGTTCAAGAGTCGGTAAACCTGACAATCTATTTATATGCGCAGACAATGGAACAGCAAAGAATGTTGTATATTCGCAAGTTTTACGTAGTTAAAAACATATATATATATATATATATATATATATATATATATATATATATATATATATATATATATATATATATATATATATATATATCAATATTCACAGGTGGGACATAGGCACACAACTACAATGGCGCGTAACTAATATGGCGCGTAACGACTTACGCACGCGGGGGGGCTTGGGAGGGGGGGCGCGAAGCGCCCCCACCAACTAGGTGTTGGGGTGGCACGAAGCGCCACCCCAACAGCTAGTAGATATATAAAAATAAGTTGTTTGTCTGTGGATCTGTCAGGTGACGTCATGTTTCTGTGTCGACTGACGTCATGTTTTCGACTGACGAAATTACAGACCGGGACATCGGGACACAAATGACGACCGGGACACCGGCACATAGGGAATATAAATGACGACCGGGACACATGAATGTTCGATTAGCAATCACCATCAACAAAGCACCAGGACACAAATGACGACCGGGACACAGGGAGTATAAATGACGACCAGACCGGGACACAGGGACACAACTACAACAGGGACGCCGGGGGGCTCAGGGGGATATATAAATGACGATGGCGACACAGGGAATCGTCGATTAGCAATCACCATCAACAAAGCTCAAGGGCAATCATTAGAATCATGAGGCATAGATCTGAATACGGATTGTTTTCCCATGGACCATTATATGTTGCATGTTCAAGAGTCGTTAAACCTGACATTCTATTTATATGCACAGACAATGGGACAGCCAAGAATGTTGTATATTCGCAAGTTTTACGTAGTTAAAAACACACACATATATATATATATATATATATATATATATATATATATATATATATATATATATATATATATATATATATATATATATATATATATATATATATATATATATATATATATATATATATATATATATATATATATATATATATATATATATATATATATATATATATATACTAGCTGTTGGGGTGGCGCTTCACGCCACCCCAACACCTAGTTGGTGGGGCGCTTCGCGCCCCCCCAAGCCCCCCCGCGCGCGTAAGTCGTTACGCGCCATATTAGTTACGCGCCATTGTAGCTGTGTCGCTGTGTCCCACCTGTGAATAGAGATAGATATAAATATATATTTTTAACTACGTAAAACATGCGAATATACAACATTCTTCGCTGTCCCATTGTCTGTGCATATAAATAGCATTTATATTCCCTGTGTCCCGGTCGTCATTTGTGTCCTGGTGTCCCAGTTTGTAATTTCTCTTTGAGTGTCCCGGTCGTCATTTATATTCCCTGTGTCCCAGTGTCCCGGTCGTCATTCGTGTCCCGGTGTCCCGGTCTGTAATTTCTATTCAAACAATCCGTGTCCCTGTCGTCATTTATATATCCCCCTGTGCCCCCCGGCGTCCCCGTTGTTGTTGTTTCCCTGTGTCCCGGTCGTCATTTGTGTCCCAGTGTCCCAGTCTGTAATTTCTCGTTGAGTGTCGCGGTCGTCATTTATATTCCCTGTGTCGCGGTGTCCCGGTCGTCATTTTTGTCTCGGTCGTCATTTGTGTTCTGGTGTCCCGGTCTGTAATTTCTCTTTGAGTGTCCTGGTTGTCATTTATATTCCCTGTGTCCCGGTCGTCATTTGTGTCCCAGTGCTTTGTTGATGGTGATTGCTAATCGAACATTCCTTCTGTCCCGGTCGCTTTCTCTTTGAGTGTCCCGGTCGTCATTTATATTCCCTATGTCCCGGTCGTCATTTGTGTCCCGATGTCCCGGTGTGTAATTTCGTCAATCAACAAACATGACGTCAGTCAACACACAAACATGACGTCACCTGACAGACACATCCACAGACAACTTATTTATATATATATATATATATAGATAGATATATGTTTTTAACTACGTAAAATTTGCGAATATACAACATTCTTCGCTGTCCCATTGTCTGTGCATATAAATAGATTGTCAGGTTTACCGACTCATGCAACATATAGTTGTCCATAGGAAAACAATCCGTATTCAGATCTATACCTCATTATTCTAATGATTGCCCTTGAGCTTTGTTGATGGTGATTGCTAATCGAACATTCCCTGTGTCCCCGTCGTCATTTATATATACCCCTGTGCCCCCGGCGTCCCCGTTGTAGTTGTGTCCCTGTGTCCTTGTCGTCATTTATATTCCCTGTGTCCCGGTCGTCATTCGTCATTCATATTCTCTCTGTCCCGGTGTCCCGGTCGTCATTTGTGTCCCCCTGTCCCGGTCTGTAATTTCTATATACTTATAATGACGTCAAATGCAAACCCACAAACAATCAAACATGCATATATACAACTTATTTTGATATATATATAGATATAATTTATTTTTTCTTTTTTTTCTTTTTTAGTTTCTTCTATTCTTAGTTTTTTTTTTAGTTTTTCTTTTTTTAGTTTCTTCTTTTTATTGATTTGTTTTCTTCAATTTGTCAATGTTCATTCTAACATTGACACTTGGAAAAACTTTACGTGCCAAGCATGCTGAAGCTCAACAATTTATAATAAACCCAAATATTTTGGGTATCTGTTTTAAGGTTCTCGAATTACTTTAATCTATTGTCAAAATATATTGAAATATTTTTGCAATTCCCAGTTTTTTTTAGTTTTTAGCTTTTTTATAGTTTTTTTTTCTTTTTAGTTTTTTAACTTCTTTAGTTTTTTTTAGGTTTTTTCTTTTAAGGTTTTTTCTTTTTTTAATTATTTTCTTTTTCGTTTTTTTCTTTTTAGTTTTTATTTTAGTTTTTTACCTTTTTTCTTTTTTCAGTTTTATTTTTTCAGTTGGTAATATTCTATCTTTTTCAATGTTTTTCAATTTATCAATGTTCAATCTAACATTGACAGTTGGAAAAGTCTTCACGTGCCAAGCATGCTAAAGGTCAACAATTTATAATAAACCTCAAAATTTAAGTATCTGTTTTAAGGTTTTCGAATTACTTTAATCATTGTCAAAATATTTTGAAATATTTATGCAATTCCCAGTTTTTACATTTTTAGCTTCAGTTTTCTTTTCCTTCTTTATTTTTCAGACGTAAATACATATCGCCGAACTTTTGTTTTTTAAACTAAAATCTGGTAGGCATTGATGACCTTATCCAAGTCAAAATCCCAAACCCAATCATCGTCGCTATCATTTTCAGTTTTGATACGTTTTGACTCTCGCTGTCCAGGTTGATTTTCATCTAACTGCGCGGTTTTGCGTTCTTTAGCCGCAAGCCTTTTGGCATTAACTCTTTGAGCAGCTTCCTCGGTTGTTTCTTCTGTTGTAGGATTTGGTAACATTCTATGTTTTTCAATGTTTTTCATATTGTCAATTTTCATTCTAAAATTGACAGTTAATTGTTCTTTTGATTCCTCGGCACGCTTTCTTTTCTGACTTTCTCTATCAGCAGCAAGTTTTTTGGCATAGACTCTTTGAGCATCTTCATCGGCTTTTGCCATTGTAAGTTCATCAGTCATTTTAAACTTAAACATTAATAGATTTCTACGTGAACATATATGTCTTAAATATCTTTATTGACGTCACCGTCATAGCAAAAATGACGACAACTAACTTCATGATTAAATATCTTTAATGACATCACCGTCATAGCAAAAATGACGACAACTAACTTCATGACGTCAGTCGACACAGAAACATGACGTCACCTGACAGACAGACACATAGACAGACAACTTATTTTTATATATATAGAAGAAATATATATATATGTATATATATATATATATATATATATATATATATATATATATATATATATATATATATATATATAAATAAGTTGTCTGTCTGTGGATCAGTGGATCAGGTGACGTCATGTTTCTGTGTCGACTGACGTCATGTTTTCGACTGACGAAATTACGAAATTACATTGGTACACAAATGACGACCAAGACACCGGCAAATAGGGAATATAAATTACGACCGGGACACTCAAAGAGAAAGCGACCGGGACACAAGGAATGTTCAATTAGCAATCACCATCAACAAAACACCGTCAACAAACCATCACAAATGACGACCGGGACACAGGGAGTATAAGTGACGACCAGGACATAAGTAAAAAAAAACTAAAAAAAGGTAAAAACTACAAAAAAACTAAAAAGAAAAAAACAAACTAAAAACTAATAAAAAAAACTAAAAAAGCTAAAAAACTAAAAAAACTAAAAAATAAAAAAAACTAAAAAAGGAAACAAAAAGAAAAATAAAGGAGAAAAAAAAACTAAAAAAATAAAAATAAAAAAAAAACTAAAAAGAAAAAAGGAAAAAAAACTAAAAAAACTAAAAAAATGTAAAAACCAAAAAAAACTAAAAAGAAAAAAAGGGGAAAAATACAAAAATTTATTTCATCATTTACCATTTCAAAAACGAATGTATATACACACTGGGACACCGTAATACAAATGACGACCGGGACACAGGGAATATAAATGACGACCAAGTTGTCTGTCTGTCTGTGTGTCAGGTCACGTCATGTTTCTGTGTCGACTGACGTCATGTTTTCGACTGACGAAATTACGAAATTACATTGGGACACAAATGACGACCAGGACACCGGCACATAGGGAATATAGATTACGACCGGGACACTCAAAGAGAAAGCGACCGGGACACAAGGAATGTTCAATTAGCAATCACCATCAACAAAACACCGTCAACAAACCATCACAAATGACGACCGGGACACAGGGAGTATAAATGACGACCAGGACATAAGTAAAAAAAAAACTAAAAAAAAAGGTAAAAACTACAAAAAAACTAAAAAGAAAAAACAAACTAAAAACTAATAAAAAAAACTAAAAAAAGGAAACAAAAAGAAAAATAAAGGAGAAAAACAAAACTAAAAAAATGAAAATAAAAAAAAACTAAAAAGAAAAAAGAAAAAAAAACTAAAAAAACTAAAAAAATGTAAAAACCAAAAAAAAACTAAAAAGAAAAAAAGGGGAAAAATACAAAAATTTATTTCATCATTTACCATTTCAAAAACGAATGTATATACAGACTGGGACACCGGAATACAAATGACGACCGGGACACAGGGAATATAAATGACGACCGGGACACAACTACAACGGGGACGCCGGGGGCACAGGGGGATATATAAATGACGATGGGGACACAGAGAATGTTCGATTAGCAATCACCATCAACAAAGCTCAAGGGCAATCATTAGAATCATGAGGTATAACTAAAAAAAACTAAAAAAAAGGCAGAAAACTAAAACCTAAAAAAAAAAACAATTCAAAAACGAATGTATATACAAACTGGGACACCAGGACACGAATGACGACCGGGACACAAAGGAATATCAATGACGCCCGGGACCCTCAAAGAAAATTCACAGACTGGGACACCGGGACATAAATGACGACCGGAACACATGGAATATAATTGACGACCGGGACACCGGGGGGCACACGGGGATATATAAATGACGACGGCGACACAGGGAATCGTCGAGTAGCAATCACCATCAACAAAGCTCAAGGGCAATCATTAGAATCATGAGGTATAGATCTGAATACGGATTGTTTTCCCATGGACCATTATATGTTGCATGTTCAAGAGTCGGTAAACCTGACAATCTATTTATATGCGCAGACAATGGAACAGCAAAGAATGTTGTATATTCGCAAGTTTTACGTAGTTAAAAACATATATATATATATATATATATATATATATATATATATATATATATATATATATATATATATATATATATATATATCAATATTCACAGGTGGGACATAGGCACACAACTACAATGGCGCGTAACTAATATGGCGCGTAACGACTTACGCACGCGGGGGGGCTTGGGAGGGGGGGCGCGAAGCGCCCCCACCAACTAGGTGTTGGGGTGGCACGAAGCGCCACCCCAACAGCTAGTAGATATATAAAAATAAGTTGTTTGTCTGTGGATCTGTCAGGTGACGTCATGTTTCTGTGTCGACTGACGTCATGTTTTCGACTGACGAAATTACAGACCGGGACATCGGGACACAAATGACGACCGGGACACCGGCACATAGGGAATATAAATGACGACCGGGACACATGAATGTTCGATTAGCAATCACCATCAACAAAGCACCAGGACACAAATGACGACCGGGACACAGGGAGTATAAATGACGACCAGACCGGGACACAGGGACACAACTACAACAGGGACGCCGGGGGGCTCAGGGGGATATATAAATGACGATGGCGACACAGGGAATCGTCGATTAGCAATCACCATCAACAAAGCTCAAGGGCAATCATTAGAATCATGAGGCATAGATCTGAATACGGATTGTTTTCCCATGGACCATTATATGTTGCATGTTCAAGAGTCGTTAAACCTGACATTCTATTTATATGCACAGACAATGGGACAGCCAAGAATGTTGTATATTCGCAAGTTTTACGTAGTTAAAAACACACACATATATATATATATAGATATATATATATATATATATATATATATATATATATATATATATATATATATATATATATATATATATATATATATATATATATATATATATATATATATATATATATATATATATATATATACTAGCTGTTGGGGTGGCGCTTCACGCCACCCCAACACCTAGTTGGTGGGGCGCTTCGCGCCCCCCCAAGCCCCCCCCGCGCGCGTAAGTCGTTACGCGCCATATTAGTTACGCGCCATTGTAGCTGTGTCGCTGTGTCCCACCTGTGAATAGAGATAGATATAAATATATATTTTTAACTACGTAAAACATGCGAATATACAACATTCTTCGCTGTCCCATTGTCTGTGCATATAAATAGCATTTATATTCCCTGTGTCCCGGTCGTCATTTGTGTCCTGGTGTCCCAGTTTGTAATTTCTCTTTGAGTGTCCCGGTCGTCATTTATATTCCCTGTGTCCCAGTGTCCCGGTCGTCATTCGTGTCCCGGTGTCCCGGT
>NW_027066991.1:0-16065 GCF_032884065.1 Artemia franciscana | reverse complement strand
ATTTCAAAAGTTTTAGTTTTCGAGGGTAATAGCTACGTATGTTGAAAAAATGAAGATATTAGACTATTTTATGATTGCAAATGGTAAAGAATGTGATTAAAGGCTCTTTTCCTATTTCAAAAGTTTTAGTTTTCGAGGGTAATAGCTACGTATGTTGAAAAAATGAAGATATTAGACTATTTTATGATTGCAAATGGTAAAGAATGTGATTAAAGGCTTTTCCTATTTCAAAAGTTTTAGTTTTCGAGGGTAATAGCTACGTATGTTGAAAAAATGAAGATATTAGACTATTTTATGATTGCAAATGGTAAAGAATGTGATTAAAGGCTCTTTTCCTATTTCAAAAGTTTTAGTTTTCGAGGGTAATAGCTACGTATGTTGAAAAAATGAAGATATTAGACTATTTTATGATTGCAAATGGTAAAGAATGTGATTAAAGGCTCTTTTCCTATTCAAAAGTTTTAGTTTTCGAGGGTAATAGCTACGTATGTGAAAAAATGAAGATATTAGACTATTTTATGATTGCAAATGGTAAAGAATGTGATTAAAGGCTCTTTTCCTATTTCAAAAGTTTTAGTTTTCGAGGGTAATAGCTACGTATGTTGAAAAAATGAAGATATTAGACTATTTTATGATTGCACATGGTAAAGAATGTGATTAAAGGCTCTTTTCCTATTTCAAAAGTTTTAGTTTTCGAGGGTAATAGCTACGTATGTTGAAAAAATGAAGATATTAGACTATTTTATGATTGCAATGGTAAAGAATGTGATTAAAGGCTCTTTTCCTATTTCAAAAGTTTTAGTTTTCGAGGGTAATAGCTACGTATGTTGAAAAAATGAAGATATTAGACTATTTTATGATTGCAAATGGTAAAGAATGTGATTAAAGGCTCTTTTCCTATTTCAAAAGTTTTAGTTTTCGAGGGTAATAGCTACGTATGTTGAAAAAATGAAGATATTAGACTATTTTATGATTGCAAATGGTAAAGAATGTGATTAAAGGCTCTTTTCCTATTTCAAAAGTTTTAGTTTTCGAGGGTAATAGCTACGTATGTTGAAAAAATGAAGATATTAGACTATTTTATGATTGCACATGGTAAAGAATGTGATTAAAGGCTCTTTTCCTATTTCAAAAGTTTTAGTTTTCGAGGGTAATAGCTACGTATGTTGAAAAAATGAAGATATTAGACTATTTTATGATTGCAAATGGTAAAGAATGTGATTAAAGGCTCTTTTCCTATTTCAAAAGTTTTAGTTTTCGAGGGTAATAGCTACGTATGTTGAAAAAATGAAGATATTAGACTATTTTATGATTGCAAATGGTAAAGAATGTGATTAAAGGCTCTTTTCCTATTTCAAAAGTTTTAGTTTTCGAGGGTAATAGCTACGTATGTTGAAAAAATGAAGATATTAGACTATTTTATGATTGCAAATGGTAAAGAATGTGATTAAAGGCTCTTTTCCTATTTCAAAAGTTTTAGTTTTCGAGGGTAATAGCTACGTATGTTGAAAAAATGAAGATATTAGACAATTTTATGATTGCAAATGGTAAAGAATGTGATTAAAGGCTCTTTTCCTATTTCAAAAGTTTTAGTTTTCGAGGGTAATAGCTACGTATGTTGAAAAAATGAAGATATTAGACAATTTTATGATTGCAAATGGTAAAGAATGTGATTAAAGGCTCTTTTCCTATTTCAAAAGTTTTAGTTTTCGAGGGTAATAGCTACGTATGTTGAAAAAATGAAGATATTAGACTATTTTATGATTGCAAATGGTAAAGAATGTGATTAAAGGCTCTTTTCCTATTTCAAAAGTTTTAGTTTTCGAGGGTAATAGCTACGTATGTGAAAAAATGAAGATATTAGACTATTTTATGATTGCAAATGGTAAAGAATGTGATTAAAGGCTCTTTTCCTATTTCAAAAGTTTTAGTTTTCGAGGGTAATAGCTACGTATGTTGAAAAAATGAAGATATTAGACTATTTTATGATTGCAAATGGTAAAGAATGTGATTAAAGGCTCTTTTCCTATTTCAAAAGTTTTAGTTTTCGAGGGTAATAGCTACGTATGTTGAAAAAATGAAGATATTAGACAATTTTATGATTGCAATGGTAAAGAATGTGATTAAAGGCTCTTTTCCTATTTCAAAAGTTTTAGTTTTCGAGGGTAATACCTACGTATGTTGAAAAAATGAAGATACTAGACTATTTTATGATTGCAAATGGTAAAGAATGTGATTAAAGGCTCTTTTCTATTTCAAAAGTTTTAGTTTTCGAGGGTAAGAGCTACGTATGTTGAAAAAATGAAGATATTAGACAATTTTATGATTGCAAATGGTAAAGAATGTGATTAAAGGCTCTTTTCCTATTTCAAAAGTTTTAGTTTTCGAGGGTAATAGCTACGTATGTTGAAAAAATGAAGATATTAGACAATTTTATGATTGCACATGGTAAAGAATGTGATTAAAGGCTCTTTTCCTATTTCAAAAGTTTTAGTTTTCGAGGGTAATAGCTACGTATGTTGAAAAAATGAAGATATTAGACAATTTTATGATTGCAAATGGTAAAGAATGTGATTAAAGGCTCTTTTCCTATTTCAAAAGTTTTAGTTTTCGGGGTAATAGCTACGTATGTTGAAAAAATGAAGATATTAGACTATTTTATGATTGCAAATGGTAAAGAATGTGATTAAAGGCTCTTTTCCTATTTCAAAAGTTTTAGTTTTCGGGGTAATAGCTACGTATGTTGAAAAAATGAAGATATTAGACTATTTTATGATTGCAAATGGTAAAGAATGTGATTAAAGGCTCTTTTCCTATTTCAAAAGTTTTAGTTTTCGAGGGTAATAGCTACGTATGTTGAAAAAATGAAGATATTAGACTATTTTATGATTGCAAATGGTAAAGAATGTGATTAAAGGCTCTTTTCCTATTTCAAAAGTTTTAGTTTTCGCGGGTAATAGCTATGTACGTTGAAAAAATGAAGATATTAGACTATTTTATGATTGCAAATGGTAAAGAATGTGATTAAAGGCTCTTTTCCTATTTCAAAAAGTTTTAGTTTTCGGGGTAATAGCTACGTATGTTGAAAAAATGAAGATATTAGACTATTTTATGATTGCAAATGGTAAAGAATGTGATTAAAGGCTCTTTTCCTATTTCAAAAGTTTTAGTTTTCGAGGGTAATAGCTACGTATGTTGAAAAAATGAAGATATTAGACTATTTTATGATTGCAAATGGTAAAGAATGTGATTAAAGGCTCTTTTCCTATTTCAAAAGTTTTAGTTTTCGAGGGTAATAGCTACGTATGTTGAAAAAATGAAGATATTAGACTATTTTATGATTGCAAATGGTAAAGAATGTGATTAAAGGCTCTTTTCCTATTTCAAAAGTTTTAGTTTTCGAGGGTAATAGCTACGTATGTTGAAAAAATGAAGATATTAGACAATTTTATGATTGCACATGGTAAAGAATGTGATTAAAGGCTCTTTTCCTATTTCAAAAGTTTTAGTTTTCGGGGTAATAGCTACGTATGTTGAAAAAATGAAGATATTAGACTATTTTATGATTGCAAATGGTAAAGAATGTGATTAAAGGCTCTTTTCCTATTTCAAAAGTTTTAGTTTTCGAGGGTAATAGCTACGTATGTTGAAAAAATGAAGATATTAGACTATTTTATGATTGCAAATGGTAAAGAATGTGATTAAAGGCTCTTTTCCTATTTCAAAAGTTTTAGTTTTCGAGGGTAATAGCTACGTATGTTGAAAAAATGAAGATATTAGACTATTTTATGATTGCAAATGGTAAAGAATGTGATTAAAGGCTCTTTTCCTATTTCAAAAGTTTTAGTTTTCGAGGGTAATAGCTACGTATGTTGAAAAAATGAAGATATTAGACTATTTTATGATTGCAAATGGTAAAGAATGTGATTAAAGGCTCTTTTCCTATTTCAAAAGTTTTAGTTTTCGAGGGTAATAGCTACGTATGTTGAAAAAATGAAGATATTAGACTATTTTATGATTGCAAATGGTAAAGAATGTGATTAAAGGCTCTTTTCCTATTTCAAAAGTTTTAGTTTTCGGGGGTAAGAGCTACGTATGTTGAAAAAATGAAGATATTAGACTATTTTATGATTGCAAATGGTAAAGAATGTGATTAAAGGCTCTTTTCCTATTTCAAAAGTTTTAGTTTTCGAGGGTAATAGCTACGTATGTTGAAAAAATGAAGATATTAGACTATTTTATGATTGCAAATGGTAAAGAATGTGATTAAAGGCTCTTTTCCTATTTCAAAAGTTTTAGTTTTCGAGGGTAATAGCTACGTATGTTGAAAAAATGAAGATATTAGACTATTTTATGATTGCAAATGGTAAAGAATGTGATTAAAGGCTCTTTTCCTATTTCAAAAGTTTTAGTTTTCGAGGGTAATAGCTACGTATGTTGAAAAAATGAAGATATTAGACTATTTTATGATTGCAAATGGTAAAGAATGTGATTAAAGGCTCTTTTCGTATTTCAAAAGTTTTAGTTTTCGAGGGTAATAGCTACGTATGTTGAAAAAATGAAGATATTAGACTATTTTATGATTACAAATGGTAAAGAATGTGATTAAAGGCTCTTTTCCTATTTCAAAAGTTTTAGTTTTCGAGGGTAATAGCTACGCATGTTATAAAAATGAAGATATTAGACTATTTTATGATTGCACATGGTAAAGAATGTGATTAAAGGCTCTTTTCCTATTTCAAAAGTTTTAGTTTTCGAGGGTAAGAGCTACGTATGTTGAAAAGAATGATTAAAGGCTCTTTTCCTATTTCAAAAGCTTTAGTTTTCGAGGGTAATAGCTACGTATGTTGAAAAAATGAAGATATTAGACAATTTTATGATTGCACATGGTAAAGAATGTGATTAAAGGCTCTTTTCCTATTTCAAAAGTTTTAGTTTTCGAGGGTAATAGCTACGTATGTTGAAAAAATAAAGATATTAAACTATTTTATGGATTGCACATGGTAAAGAATGTGATTAAAGGCTCTTTTCCTATTTCAAAAGTTTTAGTTTTCGAGGGTAATAGCTACGTATGTTGAAAAAATGAAGATATTAGACAATTTTATGGATTGCACATGGTAAAGAATGTGATTAAAGGCTCTTTTCCTATTTCAAAAGTTTTAGTTTTCGGGGTAATAGCTACGTATGTTGAAAAAATGAAGATATTAGACTATTTTATGATTGCAAATGGTAAAGAATGTGATTAAAGGCTCTTTTCCTATTTCAAAAGTTTTAGTTTTCGAGGGTAATAGCTACGTATGTTGAAAAAATGAAGATATTAGACTATTTTATGATTGCAAATGGTAAAGAATGTGATTAAAGGCTCTTTTCCTATTTCAAAAGTTTTAGTTTTCGAGGGTAATAGCTACGTATGTTGAAAAAATGAAGATATTAGACTATTTTATGATTGCAAATGGTAAAGAATGTGATTAAAGGCCTCTTTTCCTATTTCAAAAGTTTTAGTTTTCGAGGGTAATAGCTACGTATGTTGAAAAAATGAAGATATTAGACTATTTTATGATTGCAAATGGTAAAGAATGTGATTAAAGGCTCTTTTCCTATTTCAAAAGTTTTAGTTTTCGAGGGTAATAGCTACGTATGTTGAAAAAATGAAGATATTAGACAATTTTATGATTGCACATGGTAAAGAATGTGATTAAAGGCTCTTTTACTATTTCAAAAGTTTTAGTTTTCGAGGGTAATAGCTACGTATGTTGAAAAAATGAAGATATTAGACTATTTTATGATTGCAAATGGTAAAGAATGTGATTAAAGGCTCTTTTCCTATGTCAAAAGTTTTAGTTTTCGAGGGTAATAGCTACGTATGTTGAAAAAATGAAGATATTAGACAATTTTATGATTGCACATGGTAAAGAATGTGATTAAAGGTTCTTTTCCTATTTCAAAAGTTTTAGTTTTCGAGGGTAATAGCTACGTATGTTGAAAAAATGAAGATATTAGACTATTTTATGATTGCAAATGGTAAAGAATGTGATTAAAGGCTTTTTTGTATTTCGAAAGTTTTAGTTTTCGAGGGTAATAGCTACGTATGTTGAAAAAATGAAGGTATTAGACTATTTTATGATTGCAAATGGTAAAGTATGTGATTAAAGGCTCTTTTCCTATGTCAAAAGTTTTAGTTTTCGAGGGTAATAGCTACGTATGTTGAAAAAATGAAGATATTAGACTATCTTATGATTGCAAATGGTAAAGAATGTGATTAAAGGCTCTTTTCCTATGTCAAAAGTTTTAGTTTTCGAGGGTAATAGCTACGCATGTTGAAAAAATGAAGATATTAGACAATTTTATGATTGCACATGGTAAAGAATGAGATTAAAGGCTCTTTTCCCCTATTTCAAAAGTTTTAGTTTTCGAGGGTAATAGCTACTTATGTTGAAAAAATGAAGATATTAGACTATTTTATGATTGTAAATGGTAAAGAATGTGATTAAAGGCTCTTTTCCTATGTCAAAAGTTTTAGTTTTCGAGGGTAATAGCTACGTATGTTGAAAAAATGAAGATATTAGACAATTTTGTGATTGCACATGGTAAAGAATGTGATTAAAGGCTCTTTTACTATTTCAAAAGTTTTAGTATTCGAGCGTAATAGCTACGTATGTTGAAAAAATGAAGATATTAGACAATTTTTTGGATTGCACATGGTAAAAAATGTGATTAAAGGCTCTTTTCCTATTTCAAAAGTTTTAGTTTTCCGGGGTAATAGCTACGTATGTTGAAAAAATGAAGATATTAGACTATTTTATGATTGCAAATGGTAAAGAATGTGATTAAAGGCTCTTTTCCTATTTCAAAAGTTTTAGTTTTCGGGGGTAAGAGCTACGTATGTTGAAAAAATGAAGATAATAGACAAATTTATGATTGCAAATGGTAAAGAATGTGATTAAAGGCGCTTTTCCTATTTCAAAAGTTTTAGTTTTCGAGGGTAATAGCTACGTATGTTGAAAAAATGAAGATATTAGACTATTTTATGATTGCAAATGGTAAAGAATGTGATTAAAGGCTCTTTTCCTATTTCAAAAGTTTTAGTTTTCGAGGGTAATAGCTACATATGTTGAAAAAATGAAGATATTAGACTATTTTATGATTGAAAATGGTAAAGAATGTGATTAAAGGCTCTTTTCCTATGTCAAAAGTTTAATTTTTCGATGGTAATAGCTACGTATGTTGAAAAAAATGAAGATATTAGACTATTTTATGATTGCAAATGGTAAAGAATGTGATTTAATGATCTTTTTCTATTTCAAAAGTTTTAGTTTTCGAGGGTAATAGCTTTGTCTGTGGAAAAAATTAAGATATTAGACAATTTTATGATTGCACATGGTAAAGAATGTGATTAAAGGCTCTTTTCCTATTTCAAAAGTTTTAGTTTTCGAGGGTAATAGCTACGTATGTTGAAAAAAATGAAGATATTAGACTATTTTATGATTGTACATGGTAAAGAATGTGATTAAAGGCTCTTTCCCTATTTCAAAAGTTTTAGTTTTCGAGGGTAATAGCTACGTATGTTGAAAAAATGAAGATATTAGACTATTTTATGATTGCAAATGGTAAAGAATGTGATTAAAGGCTCTTTTCCTATGTCAAAAGTTTTAGTTTTCGAGGGTAATAGCTACGTATGTTGAAAACATGAAGATATTAGACTATTTTTTGAGTGCAAATGGTAAAGAATGTGATTAAAGGCTCTTTTCCTATTTCAAAAGTTTTAGTTTTCGGGGGTAAGAGCTACGCATGTTGAAAAAATGAAGATATTAGACTATTTTATGATCGCAAATGGTAAAGAATGTGATTAAAGGCTCTTTTCCTATGTCAAAAGTTTAGTTTTCTAGGGTAATAGCTACGCATGTTGAAAAAATGAAGATATTAGACTATTTTATGATTGCAAATGGTAAAGAATGTGATTAAAGGCTCTTTTCCTATTTCAAAAGTTTTAGTTTTCGGGGGTAAGCGCTACGTATGTTGAAAAAATGAAGATATTAGACTATTTTATGATTGCAAATGGTAAAGAATGTGATTAAAGGCTCTTTTCCTATGTCAAAAGTTTTAGTTCTCGAGGGTAATAGCTACGTATGTTGAAAAAATAAAGATATTAGACTATTTTATGGTTGCACATGGTAAAGAATGTGATTAAAGGCTCTTTTCCTATTTCAAAAGTTTTAGTTTTCGAGGGTAATAGCTACGTATGTTGAAAAAATGAAGATATTAGACTATTTTATGATTGCACATGGTAAAAAATGTGATTAAAGGCTCTTTCCCTATTTCAAAAGTTTTAGTTTTCGAGCGTAAGAGCTTTGTCTGTGGAAAAAATGAAGATATTAGACAATTTTATGATTGCACATGGTAAAGAATGTGATTATAGGCTCTTTTCCTATTTCAAAAGTTTTAGTTTTCGAGGGTAATAGCTACGTATGTTGAAAAAAATGAAGATATTAGACTATTTTATGATTGCAAATGGTAAAGAATGTGATTAAAGGCTCTTTTCGTATTTCAAAAGTTTTAGTTTTCGAGGGTAAGAGCTTTGTCTGTGGAAAAAATGAAGATATTAGACTATTTTATGATTGCACATAGTGAAGAATATGATTAAAGGCTCTTTTTCTATGTCAAAAGTTTTAGTTTTCGAGGGTAATAGCTACGTATGTTGAAAAAATGAAGATATTAGACTATTTTATGATTGCAAATGGTGAAGAATGTGATTAAAGGCTCTTTTCCTATTTCAAAAGTTTTGGTTTTCGAGGGTAATAGCTACGTATGTTGAAAAAATGAAGATATTAGACTATTTTATGATTGCAAATGGTAAAGAATGTGATTAAAGGCTCTTTTCCTATTTCAAAAGTTTTAGTTTTCGAGGGTAATAGCTACGTATAATGAAAAAATGAAGATATTAGACAACTTTATGATTGCACATGGTAAAGAATATGATTAAAGGCTCTTTTCCTTTGTCAAAAGTTTTAGTTTTAGAGGGTAATAGCTAAGTATGTTGAAAAAATGAAGATATTAGACAATTGTATGATTGCACATGGTAAAGAATGTGATTAAAGGCTCTTTTCCTATTTCAAAAGTTTTAGTTTTCGAGGGTAATAGCTACGTATGTTGAAAAAATGAAGATATTAGACTATTTTATGATTGCAAATGGTAAAGAATGTGATTAAAGGCTCTTTTCCTATTTCAAAAGTTTTAGTTTTCGAGGGTAATAGCTACGTATGTTGAAAAAATGAAGATATTAGACTATTTTATGATTGCAAATGTAAAGAATGTGATTAAAGGCTCTTTTCCTATGTCAAAAGTTTTAGTTTTCGAGGGTAATAGCTATGTAGGTTGAAAAAATGAAGATATTAGACTTTTTTATGATTGCAAATGGTAAAGAATGTGATTAAAGGCTCTTTTCCTATTTCAAAAGTTTTAGTTTTCGAGGGTAATAGCTTTGTCTGTGGAAAAAATGAATATATTAGACTATTTTATTTTTGCAAATGGTAAAAAATGTGATTAAAGGCTCTTTTCCTATTTCAAAAGTTTTAGTTTTCGAGGGTAATAGCTACGTATGTTGAAAAAATGAAGATATTAGACTATTTTATGATTGCAAATGGTAAAGAATGTGATTAAAGACTATTTTCCTATTTCAAAAGTTTTAGTTTTCGAGGGTAATAGCTAGGTCTGTGGAAAAAATGAAGATATTAGACTATTTTATGATTGCACTTGGTAAAGAATGTGATTAAAGGCTCTTTTCCTATTTCAAAAGTTTTAGTTTTCGAGGGTAATAGCTACGTATGTTGAAAAAATGAAGATATTAGACAATTTTATGATTGCAAATGGTAAAGAATGTGATTAAAGGCTCTTTTCCCATTTCAAAAGTTTTAGTTTTCGAGGGTAATAGCTACGTATGTTGAAAAAATGAAGATATTAGACAATTTTATGATTGCACATGGTAAAGAATGTGATTAAAGGCTCTTTTCCTATTTCAAAAGTTTTAGTTTTCGAGGGTAATAGCTACGTATGTTGAAAAAATGAAGATATTAGACTATTTTATGATTGCAAATGGTAAAGAATGTGATTAAAGGCTCTTTTCCTATTTCAAAAGTTTTAGTTTTCGAGGGTAATAGCTACGTATAGTAAAAATAGTCTAATATCTTCATTTTTTCAAAATACGTAGCTATTACCCTCGAAAACTAAAACTTTTGACATAGGAAAAGAGCCTTTAATCACATTCTTTACCATTTGCAATCATAAAATAGTCTAATATCTTCATTTTTTCAACATACGTAGCTATTACCCTCGAAAACTAAAACTTTTGAAATAGGAAAAGAGCCTTTAATCACATTCTTTACCATTTGCAATCATAAAATAGTCTAATATCTTCATTTTTTCAACATACGTAGCTATTACCCTCGAGAACTAAAATTTTTGAAATAGGAACAGAGCCTTTAATCACATTCTTTACCATGTGCAATCATAAAATAGTCTAATATCTTCATTTTTTCCACAGACCTAGCTATTACCCTCGAAAACTAAAACTTTTGAAATAGGAAAAGAGCCTTTAATCCCATTCTTTACCATTTGCAATCATAAAATAGTCTAATATCTTCATTTTTTCAACATACGTAGCTATTACCCTCGAAAACTAAAACTTTTGAAATAGGAAAAGAGCCTTTAATCACATTCTTTACCATTTGCAATCATAAAATAGTCTAATATCTTAATTTTTTCCACTGACAAAGCTATTACCCTCGAAAACTAAAACTTTTGACATAGGAAAAGAGCCTTTAACCACATTCTTCACCATTTGCAATCATAAAATAGTCTAATATCTTCATTTTTTCAACATACGTAGCTATTACCCTCGAAAACTAAAACTTTTGAAATAGGAAAAGAGCCTTTAATCACATTCTTTACCATTTGGAATCATAAAATAGTCTAATATCTTCATTTTCTCAACATACGTAGCTATTACCCTCGAAAACTAAAACTTTTGAAATAGGAAAAGAGCCTTTAATCACATTCTTTACCATTTGCAATCATAAAATTGTCTAATATCTTCATTTTTTCTACATACGTAGATCTTACCCTCGAAAACTAAAACTTTTGAAATAGGAAAAGAGCCTTTAATCACATACTTTACCATTTGCAATCATAAAATAGTCTAATATCTTCATTTTTTCAACATACTTAGCTATTACCCTCGAAAACTAAAACTTTCGAAATACGAATAGAGCCTTTAATCACATTCTTTACCATTTGCAATCATTAAATAGTCTATATCTTCATTTTTTCAACATACGTAGCTATTACCCTCGAAAACTAAAACTTTTGAAATAGGAACAGAGCCTTTAATCACATTCTTTACCATGTGCAATCATAAAATAGTCTAATATCTTCATTTTTTCAACATACATAGCTATTACCCTCGAAAACTAAAACTTTTGAAATAGGAAAAGAGCCTTTAATCACATTCTTTACCATTTGCAATCATAAAATAGTCTAATATCTTAATTTTTTCCACCGACAAAGCTATTACCCTCGAAAACTAAAACTTTTGACATAGGAAAAGAGCCTTTAACCACATTCTTCACCATTTGCAATCATAAAATAGTCTAATATCTTCATTTTTTCAACATACGTAGCTATTACCCTCGAAAACTAAAACTTTTGAAATAGGAAAAGAGCCTTTAATCACATTCTTTACCATTTCCAATCATAAAATAGTCTAATATCTTCATTTTTTCAACATACTTAGCTATTACCCTCGAAAACTAAAACTTTTGAAATAGGAAAAGAGCCTTTAATCACATTCTTTACCATTTGCAATCATAAAATTGTCTAATATCTTCATTTTTTCTACATACGTAGCTCTTACCCTCGAAAACTAAAACTTTTGAAATAGGAAAAGAGCCTTTAATCACATTCTTTACCATTTGCAATCATAAAATAGTCTAATATCTTCATTTTTTCAACATAAGTAGCTATTACCCTCGAAAACTAAAACTTTTGAAATAGGAAAAGAGCCTTTAATCACATTCTTTACCATTTGCAATCATAAAATAGTCTAATATTTTCATTTTTTCAACATACGTAGCTATTACCCTCGAAAACTAAAACTTTTGAAATAGGAAAAGAGCCTTTAATCACATTCTTTACCATGTACAATCATAAAATTTTCTAATATCTTCATTTCTTCAACATACGTAGCTATTACCCTAGAAAACTAAAACTTTTGAAATAGGAAAAGAGCCTTTAATCACATTCTTTACCATGTACAATCATAAAATTGTCTAATATCTTCATTTTTTCAACATACGTAGCTATTACCCTCGAAAACTAAAACTTTTGAAATAGGAAAAGAGCCTTTAATCACATTCTTTACCATGTGCAATCATAAAACAGTCTAATATCTTCATTTTTTCCACAGACCTAGCTATTACCCTCGAAAACTAAAACTTTTGAAATAGGAAAAGAGCCTTTAATCCCATTCTTTACCATTTGCAATCATAAAATAGTCTAATATCTTCATTTTTTCAACATACGTAGCTATTACCCTCGAAAACTAAAACTTTTGAAATAGGAAAAGAGCCTTTAATCACATTCTTTACCATTTGCAATCATAAAATAGTCTAATATCTTAATTTTTTCCACTGACAAAGCTATTACCCTCGAAAACTAAAACTTTTGACATAGGAAAAGAGCCTTTAACCACATTCTTCACCATTTGCAATCATAAAATAGTCTAATATCTTCATTTTTTCAACATACGTAGCTATTACCCTCGAAAACTAAAACTTTTGAAATAGGAAAAGAGCCTTTAATCACATTCTTTACCATTTGGAATCATAAAATAGTCTAATATCTTCATTTTCTCAACATACGTAGCTATTACCCTCGAAAACTAAAACTTTTGAAATAGGAAAAGAGCCTTTAATCACATTCTTTACCATTTGCAATCATAAAATTGTCTAATATCTTCATTTTTTCTACATACGTAGATCTTACCCTCGAAAACTAAAACTTTTGAAATAGGAAAAGAGCCTTTAATCACATACTTTACCATTTGCAATCATAAAATAGTCTAATATCTTCATTTTTTCAACATACTTAGCTATTACCCTCGAAAACTAAAACTTTCGAAATACGAATAGAGCCTTTAATCACATTCTTTACCATTTGCAATCATTAAATAGTCTAATATCTTCATTTTTTCAACATACGTAGCTATTACCCTCGAAAACTAAAACTTTTGAAATAGGAACAGAGCCTTTAATCACATTCTTTACCATGTGCAATCATAAAATAGTCTAATATCTTCATTTTTTCAACATACATAGCTATTACCCTCGAAAACTAAAACTTTTGAAATAGGAAAAGAGCCTTTAATCACATTCTTTACCATTTGCAATCATAAAATAGTCTAATATCTTAATTTTTTCCACCGACAAAGCTATTACCCTCGAAAACTAAAACTTTTGACATAGGAAAAGAGCCTTTAACCACATTCTTCACCATTTGCAATCATAAAATAGTCTAATATCTTCATTTTTTCAACATACGTAGCTATTACCCTCGAAAACTAAAACTTTTGAAATAGGAAAAGAGCCTTTAATCACATTCTTTACCATTTCCAATCATAAAATAGTCTAATATCTTCATTTTTTCAACATACTTAGCTATTACCCTCGAAAACTAAAACTTTTGAAATAGGAAAAGAGCCTTTAATCACATTCTTTACCATTTGCAATCATAAAATTGTCTAATATCTTCATTTTTTCTACATACGTAGCTCTTACCCTCGAAAACTAAAACTTTTGAAATAGGAAAAGAGCCTTTAATCACATTCTTTACCATTTGCAATCATAAAATAGTCTAATATCTTCATTTTTTCAACATAAGTAGCTATTACCCTCGAAAACTAAAACTTTTGAAATAGGAAAAGAGCCTTTAATCACATTCTTTACCATTTGCAATCATAAAATAGTCTAATATTTTCATTTTTTCAACATACGTAGCTATTACCCTCGAAAACTAAAACTTTTGAAATAGGAAAAGAGCCTTTAATCACATTCTTTACCATGTACAATCATAAAATTTTCTAATATCTTCATTTCTTCAACATACGTAGCTATTACCCTAGAAAACTAAAACTTTTGAAATAGGAAAAGAGCCTTTAATCACATTCTTTACCATGTACAATCATAAAATTTTCTAATATCTTCATTTCTTCAACATACGTAGCTATTACCCTCGAAAACTAAAACTTTTGAAATAGGAAAAGAGCCTTTAATCACATTCTTTACCATGCACAATCATAAAATTTTCTAATATCTTCATTTTTTCAACATACGTAGCTATTACCCCCGAAAACTAAAACTTTTGAAATAGGAAGAGAGCCTTTAATCACATTCTTTACCATGTGTAATCATAAAATTGTCTAATATCTTCATTTTTTCAACATACGTAGCTATTACCCTCGAAAACTAAAACTTTTGAAATAGGAAAAGAGCCTTTAATCACATTCTTTACCATGTACAATCATAAAATTTTCTAATATCTTCATTTCTTCACATACGTAGCTATTACCCTCGAAAACTAAGACTTTTGAAATAGGAAAAGAGCCTTTAATCACATTCTTTACCATGTGCAATCATAAAATAGTATAATATCTTCAGTTTTTCAACATACGTAGCTATTACCCTTGAAAACTAAAACTTTTGACATCGGAAAAGAGCCTTTAATCACATTCTTTACCATGTGCAATCCTAAAATTGTCTAATATCTTCATTTTTTCAACATACGTAGCTATTACCCACGAAAACTAAAACTTTTGACATAGGAAAAGAGCCTTTAATCACATTCTTTACCATTTGCAATCATAAAATAGTCTAATATCTTCATTTTTTCAACATACGTAGCTATTACCCTCGAAAACTAAAACTTTTGAAATAGGAAAAGAGCCTTTAATCACATTCTTTACCATTTGCAATCATAAAATAGTCTAATATCTTCATTTTTTCAACATACGTAGCTATTACCCTCGAAAACTAAAACTTTTGAAATAGGAAAAGAGCCTTTAATCACATTCTTTACCATTTGCAATCATAAAATTGTCTAACATCTTCATTTTTTTAACATACGTAGCTATTACCCTCGAAAACTAAAACTTTTGAAATAGGAAAAGAGCCTTTATTCACATTCTTTACCATTTGCAATCATAAAATAGTCTAATATCTTCATTTTTTCAACAAACGTAGCTATTACCCTCGAAAACTAAAACTTTTGAAATAGGAAAAGAGCCTTTAATCACATTCTTTACCATGTGCAATCATAAAATTGTCTAATATCTTCATTTTTTCAAAATACGTAGCTATTATCCTCGAAAACTAAAACTTTTTAAATAAGAAAAGAGCCTTTAATCACATTCTTTACCATTTACAATCATAAAATAGTCTAATATCTTCATTTTTTCAACATACGTAGTTATTACCCTCGAAAACTAAAACTTTTGAAATAGGAAAAGAGCCTTTAATAACATTCTTTACCATTTGCAATCATAAAATAGTCTAATATCTTAATTTTTTCAACATACGTAGCTATTACCCTCGAAAACTAAAACTTTTGACATAGGAAAAGAGCCTTTAATCACATTCTTTACCATTTGCAATCATAAAATAGTCTAATATCTTTATTTTTTCAACATACGTAGCTATTACCCTCGAAAACTAAAACTTTTGAAATAGGAAACGAGCCTTTAATCACATTCTTTACCATGTGCAATCATAAAATTGTCTAATATCTTCATTTTTTCAACATACTTCGCTATTACCCTCGAAAACTAAAACTTTTGACATAGGAAAAGAGCCTTTAATCACATTCTTTACCATTTGCAATAAGAAAATAGTCTAATATCTTCATTTTTTCAACATACTTAGCTATTACCCTCGAAAACTAAAACTTTCGAAATACGAAAAGAGCCTTTAATCACATTCTTTACCATTTGCAATCATAAAATAGTCTAATATCTTCATTTTT
>NW_027066990.1:0-16071 GCF_032884065.1 Artemia franciscana | reverse complement strand
ACTAAAACTTTTGAAATAGGAAAAGAGCCTTTAATCACATTCTTTACTATGTGCAATCATAAAATAGTCTAATATCTTCATTTTTTCCACAGACCTAGCTATTACCCTCGAAAACTAAAACTTTTGAAATAGGAAAAGAGCCTTTAATCACATTCTTTACCATTTGCAATCATAAAATAGTCTAATTTATTCATTTTTTCAACATACGTAGCTATTACCCTCGTAAACTAAAACTTTTGACATAGGAAAAGAGCTTTTAATCACATTCTTTACCATGTGCAATCATAAAATAGTTTAATATCTTCGTTTTTTCAACATACGTAGCTATTACCCTCGCAAACTAAAACTTTTGAAATAGGAAAAGAGCCTTTAATCACATTCTTTACCATGTGCAATCATAAAACTGTCTAATATCTTCAATTTTTCCACAGACAAAGCTATTACCCTCGAAGACTAAAACTTTTGACATAGGAAAAGAGCCATTAATCACTTTCTTTACCATGTGCAATCATAAAATAGTCTAATATCTTCATTTTTTTCACAGACAAAGCTCTTACCCTCGAAATCTAAAACTTTTGAAATAGGAAAAGAGCCTTTAATCACATTCTTTACCATTTGCAATCATAAAATAGTCTAATATCTTCATTTTTTCAACATACGTAGCTATTACCCTCGAAAACTAAAACTTATGAAATAGAAAAAGAGCCTTTAATCACATTCTTTACCATTTGCAATCATAAAATAGTCTAATATCTTCATTTTTTCAACATACGTAGCTATTACCCTCGAAAACTAAAACTTTTGAAATAGGAAAAGAGCCTTTAATCACATTCTTTACCATTTGCAATCATAAAATTGTCTAATATCTTCATTTTTTCCACAGACAAAGCTATTACCCTCGAAAACTAAAACTTTTGAAATAGGAAAAGAGCCTTTAATCACATTCTTTACCATTTGCAATCATAAAATAGTCTAATATCTTCATTTTTTCAACATACGTAGCTATTACCCTCAAAAACTAAAACTTTTGACATAGGAAAAGAGCCTTTAATCACATTCTTTACCATTTGCAATCATAAAATAGTCTAATATCTTCATTTTTTCAACATACGTAGCTATTACCCTCGAAAACTAAAACTTTTGAAATAGGAAAAGAGCCTTTAATCACATTCTTTACCATTTGCAATCATAAAATAGTCTAATATCTTCATTTTTTCAACATACGTAGCTATTACCCTCGAAAACTAAAACTTTTGACATAGGAAAAGAGCCTTTAATCACATTCTTTACCATGTGCAATCATGAAATAGTCTAATATCTTCATTTTTTCAACAGACATAGCTATTACCATCGAAAACTAAAACTTTTGAAATAGGAAAAGAGCCTTTAATCACATTCTTTACCATTTACAATCATAAAATAGTCTAATATTTCATTTTTTCAACATACGTAGCTATTACCCTCGAAAACTAGAACTTTTGAAATAGGAAAAGATCCTTTAATCACATTCTTTACCATGTGCAATCATAAAATAGTCTAATATCTTCATTTTTTCAACATACGTAGCTATTACCCTCGAAAACTAAAACCTTTGACATAGGAAAAGAGCCTTTAATGACATTCTTTACCATGTGCAATCATAAAATAGTCTAATATCTTCATTTTTTCAACATACGTAACTATTACCCTCGAAAACTAAAACTTTTGACATAGGAAAAGAGTCTTTAATCACATTCTTTACCATGTGCAATCATAAAATTGTCTAATATCTTCATTTTTTCAACATACGTAGATATTACCCTCGAAAACTAAAACTTTTGAAATAGGAAAAGAGCCTTTAATCACATTCTTTACTATGTGCAATCATAAAATAGTCTAATATCTTCATTTTTTCCACAGACCTAGCTATTACCCTCGAAAACTAAAACTTTTGAAATAGGAAAAGAGCCTTTAATCACATTCTTTACCATTTGCAATCATAAAATAGTCTAATTTATTCATTTTTTCACATACGTAGCTATTACCCTCGTAAAGTAAAACTTTTGACATAGGAAAAGAGCCTTTAATCACATTCTTTACCATTTGCAATCATAAAATAGTCTAATATCTTCATTTTTTCAACATACGTAGCTATTACCCTCGAAACTAAAACTTTGACATAGGAAAAGAGCCATTAATCACATTCTTTACCATGTGCAATCATAAAATAGTTAATATCTTCATTTTTTTCAACATACGTAGCTATTACCCTCGAAACTAAAACTTTTGAAATAGGAAAAGAGCCTTTAATCACATTCTTTACCATGTGCAATCATAAAATAGTCTAATATCTTCATTTTTTCAGACAACGTAGCTATTACCCTCGTAAAGACTAAAACTTTTGACATAGGAAAAGAGCCTTTAATCACATTCTTTACCATGTGCAATCATAAAATAGTCTAATATCTTCAATTTTTCCACAGACAAAGCTATTACCCTCGAAACTAAAACTTTTGAATAGGAAAAGAGCCTTTAATCACATTCTTTACCATTTGCAATCATAAGATAGTCTAATATCTTCATTTTTTCAACATACGTAGCTATTACCCTCGAAACTAAAACTTTTGAAATAGGAAAAGAGCCTTTAATCACATTCTTTACCATTTGCAATCATAAAATAGTCTAATATCTTCATTTTTTCAACATACGTAGCTATTACCCTCGAAAACTAAAACTTTTGAAATAGGAAAAGAGCCTTTAATCACATTCTTTACCATTTGCAATCATAAAATTGTCTAATATCTTCATTTTTTCCACAGACAAAGCTATTACCCTCGAAAACTAAAACTTTTGAAATAGGAAAAGAGCCTTTAATCACATTCTTTACCATTTGCAATCATAAAATAGTCTAATATCTTCATTTTTTCCACAGACAAAGCTATTACCCTCGAAAACTAAAACTTTTGAAATAGGAAAAGAGCCTTTAATCACATTCTTTACCATTTGCAATCATAAAATAGTCTAATATCTTCATTTTTTCAACATACGTAGCTATTACCCTCGAAAACTAAAACTTTTGAAATAGAAAAGAGCCTTTAATCACATTCTTTACCATTTGCAATCATAAAATAGTCTAATATCTTCATTTTTTCAACATACGTAGCTATTACCCTCGAAAACTAAAACTTTTGAAATAGGAAAAGAGCCTTTAATCACATTCTTTACCATTGTGCAATCATAAAATTGTCTAATATCTTCATTTTTTCAACATATGTAGCTATTACCCTCGAAAACTAAAACTTTTGAAATAGGAAAAGAGCCTTTAATCACATTCTTTACCATGTGCAATCATAAAATTGTCTAATATCTTCATTTTTTCAACATACGTAGCTATTACCCTCGAAAACTAAAACTTTTGACTTAGGAAAAGAGCCTTTAATCACATTCTTTACCATGTGCAATCATAAAATTGTCTAATATCTTCATTTTTTCAACATACGCAGCTATTACCCTCGAAAACTAAAACTTTTGACATAGGAAAAGAGCCTTTAATCACATTCTTTACCATGTGCAATCATAAAATAGTTAATATCTTCATTTTTTCAACATACAGCTATTACCCTCGAAAACTAAAACTTTTGAAATAGGAAAAGAGCCTTTAATCACATTCTTTACCATTTGCAATCATAAAATAGTCTAATATCTTCATTTTTCAACATACGTAGCTATTACCCTCGAAAACTAAAACTTTTGAAATAGGAAAAGAGCCTTTAATCACATTCTTTACCATTTGCAATCATAAAATAGTCTAATATCTTCATTTTTTCAACATACGTAGCTATTACCCTCGAAAACTAAAACTTTTGACATAGGAAAAGAGCCTTTAATCACATTCTTTACCATTTGCAATCATAAAATAGTGTAATATCTTCATTTTTCAACATATGTATCTATTACCCTCGAAAACTAAAACTTTTGAAATAGGAAAAGAGCCTTTAATCACATTCTTTACCATGTGCAATCATGAAATAGTCTAATATCTTCATTTTTTCAACAGACATAGCTATTACCATCGAAAACTAAAACTTTTGAAATAGGAAAAGAGCCTTTAATCATATTCTTTACCATTTACAATCATAAAATAGTCTAATATCTTCATTTTTTCCACAGACCTAGCTATTACCCTCGAAAACTAAAATTTTTGAATTAGGAAAAGAGCCTTTAATCACATTCTTTACCATTTACAATCATAAAATAGTCTAATATCTTCATTTTTTCAACATACGTAGCTATTACCCTCGTAAACTAAAACTTTTGACATAGGAAAAGAGCTTTTAATCACATTCTTTACCATGTGCAATCATAAAATAGTTTAATATCTTCATTTTTTCAACATACGTAGCTATTACCCTCGCAAACTAAAACTTTTGAAATAGGAAAAGAGCCTTTAATCACATTCTTTACCATGTGCAATCATAAAATTGTCTAATATCTTCAATTTTTCCAAGACAAAGCTATTACCCTCGAAGACTAAAACTTTTGACATAGGAAAAGAGCCTTTAATCACTTTCTTTACCATGTGCAATCATAAAATAGTCTAATATCTTCATTTTTTTCACAGACAAAGCTCTTACCCTCGAATCTAAAACTTTTGAAATAGGAAAAGAGCCTTTAATCACATTCTTTACCATTTGCAATCATAAAATAGTCTAATATCTTCATTTTTTCAACATACGTAGCTATTACCCTCGAAAACTAAAACTTATGAAATAGAAAAAAAGCCTTTAATCACATTCTTTACCATTTGCAATCATAAAATAGTCTAATATCTTCATTTTTTCAACATACGTAGCTATTACCCTCGAAAACTAAAACTTTTGAAATAGGAAAAGAGCCTTTAATCACATTCTTTACCATTTGCAATCATAAAATTGTCTAATATCTTCATTTTTTCCACAGACAAAGCTATTACCCTCGAAAACTAAAACTTTTGAAATATGAAGAGAGCCTTTAATCACATTCTTTACCATTTGCAATCATAAAATAGTCTAATATCTTCATTTTTTCAACATACGTAGCTATTACCCTCGAAAACTAAAACTTTTGACATAGGAAAAGAGCCTTTAATCACATTCTTTACCATTTGCAATCATAAAATAGTCTAATACCTTCATTTTTTCAACATACGTAGCTATTACCCTCGAAAACTAAAACTTTTGAAATAGTAAAAGAGCCTTTAATCACATTCTTTACCATGTGCAATCATAAAATAGTCTAATATCTTCATTTTTTCCACAGACCTAGCTATTACCCTCGAAAACTAAAACTTTTGAAATAGGAAAAGAGCCTTTAATCACATTCTTTACCATTTGCAATCATAAAATAGTCTAATATCTTCATTTTCTCAACATACGTAGCTATTACCCTCGAAAACTATAACTTTTGACATAGGAAAAGCTTTTAATCACATTCTTTACCATGTGCAATCATAAAATAGTTTAATATTCATTTTTTCAACATACGTAGCTATTACCCTCGTAAACTAAAACTTTTGACATAGGAAAAGAGCTTTTAATCACATTCTTTACCATGTGCAATCATAAAATAGTTTAATATCTTCATTTTTTCAACATACGTAGCTATTACCCTCGCAAACTAAAACTTTTGAAATAGGAAAAGAGCCTTTAATCACATTCTTTACCATGTGCAATCATAAAATTGTCTAATATCTTCAATTTTTCCACAGACAAAGCTATTACCCTCGAAAACTAAAACTTTTGACATAGGAAAAGAGCCTTTAATCACTTTCTTTACCATGTGCAATCATAAAATAGTCTAATATCTTCATTTTTTTCACAGACAAAGCTCTTACCCTCGAAAACTAAAACTTTTGAAATAGGAAAAGAGCCTTTAATCACATTCTTTACCATTTGCAATCATAAAATAGTCTAATATCTTCATTTTTTCAACATACGTAGCTATTACCCTCGAAAACTAAAACTTTTGAAATAGAAAAGAGCCTTTAATCACATTCTTTACCATTTGCAATCATAAAATAGTCTAATATCTTCATTTTTTCAACATACGTAGCTATTACCCTCGAAAACTAAAACTTTTGAAATAGGAAAAGAGCCTTTAATCACATTCTTTACCATTTGCAATCATAAAATTGTCTAATATCTTCATTTTTTCAGACAAAGCTATTACCCTCGAAAACTAAAACTTTTGAAATAGGAAAAGAGCCTTTAATCACATTCTTTACCATTGCAATCATAAAATAGTCTAATATCTTCATTTTTTCAACATACGTAGCTATTACCCTCGAAAACTAAAACTTTTGAAATAGGAAAAGAGCCTTTAATCACATTCTTTACCATTTGCAATCATAAAATAGTCTAATATCTTCATTTTTTCAACATACGTAGCTATTACCCTCGAAAACTAAAACTTTTGAAATAGAAAAGAGCCTTTAATCACATTCTTTACCATTTGCAATCATAAAATAGTCTAATATCTTCATTTTTTCAACATACGTAGCTATTACCCTCGAAAACTAAAACTTTTGAAATAGGAAAAGAGCCTTTAATCACATTCTTTACCATGTGCAATCATAAAATAGTCTAATATCTTCATTTTTTCAACATACGTAGCTATTACCCTCGAAAACTAAAACTTTTGAAATAGGAAAAGAGCCTTTAATCACATTCTTTACCATGTGCAATCATAAAATAGTCTAATATCTTCATTTTTTCAACATACGTAGCTATTACCCTCGAAAACTAAAACTTTTGAAATAGGAAAAGAGCCTTTAATCACATTCTTTACCATTTGCAATCATAAAATAGTCTAATATCTTCATTTTTTCAACATACGTAGCTATTACCCTCGAAAACTAAAACTTTTGAAATAGGAAAAGAGCCTTTAATCACATTCTTTACCATTTGCAATCATAAAATAGTCTAATATCTTCATTTTTTCAACATACGTAGCTATTACCCTCGAAAACTAAAACTTTTGAAATAGGAAAAGAGCCTTTAATCACATTCTTTACCATGTGCAATCATAAAATTGTCTAATATCTTCATTTTTTCAACATACGTAGCTATTACCCTCGAAAACTAAAACTTTTGAAATAGGAAAAGAGCCTTTAATCACATTCTTTACCATGTGCAATCATAAAATAGTCTAATATCTTCATTTTTTCAACACACGTAGCTATTACCCTCGAAAACTAAAACTTTTGAAATAGGAAAAGAGCCTTTAATCACATTCTTTACCATGTGCAATCATAAAATAGTCTAATATCTTCATTTTTTCAACATACGTAGCTATTACCCTCGAAAACTAAAACTTTTGAAATAGGAAAAGAGCCTTTAATCACATTCTTTACCATGTGCAATCATAAAATAGTCTAATATCTTCATTTTTTCAACATACGTAGCTATTACCCTCGAAAACTAAAACTTTTGAAATAGGAAAAGAGCCTTTAATCACATTCTTTACCATTTGCAATCATAAAATAGTCTAATATCTTCATTTTTTCAACATACGTAGCTATTACCCTCGAAAACTAAAACTTTTGAAATAGGAAAAGAGCCTTTAATCACATTCTTTACCATTTGCAATCATAAAATAGTCTAATATCTTCATTTTTTCAACATACGTAGCTATTACCCTCGAAAACTAAAACTTTTGAAATAGGAAAAGAGCCTTTAATCACATTCTTTACCATTTGCAATCATAAAATAGTCTAATATCTTCATTTTTTCAACATACGTAGCTATTACCCTCGAAAACTAAAACTTTTGAAATAGGAAAAGAGCCTTTAATCACATTCTTTACCATGTGCAATCATAAAATAGTCTAATATCTTCATTTTTTCCACAGACAAAGCTATTACCCTCGAAAACTAAAACTTTTGAAATAGGAAAAGAGCCTTTAATCACATTCTTTACCATTTGCAATCATAAAATAGTCTAATATCTTCATTTTTTCAACATACGTAGCTATTACCCTCGAAAACTAAAACTTTTGAAATAGAAAAGAGCCTTTAATCACATTCTTTACCATTTGCAATCATAAAATAGTCTAATATCTTCATTTTTTCAACATACGTAGCTATTACCCTCGAAAACTAAAACTTTTGAAATAGGAAAAGAGCCTTTAATCACATTCTTTACCATTGCAATCATAAAATAGTCTAATATCTTCATTTTTTCAACATACGTAGCTATTACCCTCGAAAACTAAAACTTTTGAAATAGGAAAAGAGCCTTTAATCACATTCTTTACCATGTGCAATCATAAAATAGTCTAATATCTTCATTTTTTCAACATACGTAGCTATTACCCTCGAAAACTAAAACTTTTGAAATAGGAAAAGAGCCTTTAATCACATTCTTTACCATTTGCAATCATAAAATAGTCTAATATCTTCATTTTTTCAACATACGTAGCTATTACCCTCGAAAACTAAAACTTTTGACATAGGAAAAGAGCCTTTAATCACATTCTTTACCATTGCAATCATAAAATAGTCTAATATCTTCATTTTTTCAACATACGTAGCTATTACCCTCGAAAACTAAAACTTTTGAAATAGGAAAAGAGCCTTTAATCACATTCTTTACCATTTGCAATCATAAAATAGTCTAATATCTTCATTTTTTCAACATAGTAGCTATTACCCTCGAAAACTAAAACTTTTGAAATAGGAAAAGAGCCTTTAATCACATTCTTTACCATTTGCAATCATAAAATGTCTAATATCTTCATTTTTTCAACATACGTAGCTATTACCCTCGAAAACTAAAACTTTTGAAATAGGAAAAGAGCCTTTAATCACATTCTTTACCATGTGCAATCATAAAATAGTCTAATATCTTCATTTTTTCAACATACGTAGCTATTACCCTCGAAAACTAAAACTTTTGAAATAGGAAAAGAGCCTTAATCACATTCTTTACCATTTGCAATCATAAAATAGTCTAATATCTTCATTTTTTCAACATACGTAGCTATTACCCTCGAAAACTAAAACTTTTGACATAGGAAAAGAGCCTTTAATCACATTCTTTACCATGTGCAATCATAAAATAGTCTAATATCTTCATTTTTTCAACATACGTAGCTATTACCCTCGAAAACTAAAACTTTTGAAATAGGAAAAGAGCCTTTAATCACATTCTTTACCATTTGCAATCATAAAATAGTCTAATATCTTCATTTTTTCAACATACGTAGCTATTACCCTCGAAAACTAAAACTTTTGAAATAGGAAAAGAGCCTTTAATCACATTCTTTACCATTTGCAATCATAAAATAGTCTAATATCTTCATTTTTTCAACATACGTAGCTATTACCCTCGAAAACTAAAACTTTTGAAATAGGAAAAGAGCCTTTAATCACATTCTTTACCATTTGCAATCATAAAATAGTCTAATATCTTCATTTTTTCAACATACGTAGCTATTACCCTCGAAAACTAAAACTTTTGAAATAGGAAAAGAGCCTTTAATCACATTCTTTACCATGTGCAATCATAAAATAGTCTAATATCTTCATTTTTTCCACATACTAGCTATTACCCTCGAAAACTAAAACTTTTGAAATAGGAAAAGAGCCTTTAATCACATTCTTTACCATTTGCAATCATAAATAGTCTAATATCTTCATTTTTTGAACATACGTAGCTATTACCCTCGAAAACCAAAGCTTTTGAAATAGGAAAAGAGCCTTTAATCACATTCTTTACCATGTGCAATCATAAAATAGTCTAATATCTTCATTTTTTCAACATACGTAGCTATTACCCTCGAAAACTAAAACTTTTGAAATAGGAAAAGAGCCTTTAATCACATTCTTTACCATTGCAATCATAAAATAGTCTAATATCTTCATTTTTTCGACATACGTAGCTATTACCTCGAAAACTAAAACTTTTGAAATAGGAAAAGAGCCTTTAATCACATTCTTTACCATGTGCAATCATAAAATAGTCTAATATCTTCATTTTTTCAACATACGTAGCTATTACCCTCGAAAACTAAAACTTTTGAAATAGGAAAAGAGCCTTTAATCACATTCTTTACCATGTGCAATCATAAAATAGTCTAATATCTTCATTTTTTCAACATACGTAGCTATTACCCTCGAAAACTAAAACTTTTGAAATAGGAAAAGAGCCTTTAATCACATTCTTTACCATGTGCAATCATAAAATAGTCTAATATCTTCATTTTTTCAACATACGTAGCTATTACCCTCGAAAACTAAAACTTTTGAAATAGGAAAAGAGCCTTTAATCACATTCTTTACCATTTGCAATCATAAAATAGTCTAATATCTTCATTTTTTCAACATACGTAGCTATTACCCTCGAAAACTAAAACTTTTGAAATAGGAAAAGAGCCTTTAATCACATTCTTTACCATGTGCAATCATAAAATAGTCTAATATCTTCATTTTTTCAACATACGTAGCTATTACCCTCGAAAACTAAAACTTTTGAAATAGGAAAAGAGCCTTTAATCACATTCTTTACCATGTGCAATCATAAAATAGTCTAATATCTTCATTTTTTCAACATACGTAGCTATTACCCTCGAAAACTAAAACTTTTGAAATAGGAAAAGAGCCTTTAATCACATTCTTTACCATGTGCAATCATAAAATAGTCTAATATCTTCATTTTTTCAACATACGTAGCTATTACCCTCGAAAACTAAAACTTTTGAAATAGGAAAAGAGCCTTTAATCACATTCTTTACCATTTGCAATCATAAAATAGTCTAATATCTTCATTTTTCAACATACGTAGCTATTACCCTCGAAAACTAAAACTTTTGAAATAGGAAAAGAGCCTTTAATCACATTCTTTACCATTTGCAATCATAAAATAGTCTAATATCTTCATTTTTTCAACAAAGCTATTACCCTCGAAAACTAAAACTTTTGAAATAGGAAAAGAGCCTTTAATCACATTCTTTACCATTTGCAATCATAAAATAGTCTAATATCTTCATTTTTTCAACATACGTAGCTATTACCCTCGAAAACTAAAACTTTTGAAATAGGAAAAGAGCCTTTAATCACATTCTTTACCATTTGCAATCATAAAATAGTCTAATATCTTCATTTTTTCAACATACGTAGCTATTACCCTCGAAAACTAAAACTTTTGAAATAGGAAAAGAGCCTTTAATCACATTCTTTACCATGTGCAATCATAAAATAGTCTAATATCTTCATTTTTTCAACATACCTAGCTATTACCCTCGAAAACTAAAACTTTTGAAATAGGAAAAGAGCCTTTAATCACATTCTTTACCATTTGCAATCATAAAATAGTCTAATATCTTCATTTTTTCAACATACGTAGCTATTACCCTCGAAAACAAAACTTTTGAAATAGGAAAAGAGCCTTTAATCACATTCTTTACCATGTGCAATCATAAAATAGTCTAATATCTTCATTTTTTCAACAGACCTAGCTATTACCCTCGAAAACTAAAACTTTTGAAATAGGAAAAGAGCCTTTAATCACATTCTTTACCATTGCAATCATAAAATAGTCTAATATCTTCATTTTTTCGACATACGTAGCTATTACCTCGAAAACTAAAACTTTTGAAATAGGAAAAGAGCTTTAATCACATTCTTTACCATGTGCAATCATAAAATAGTCTAATATCTTCATTTTTTCAACATACGTAGCTATTACCCTCGAAAACTAAAACTTTTGAAATAGGAAAAGAGCCTTTAATCACATTCTTTACCATTTGCAATCATAAAATAGTCTAATATCTTCATTTTTTCAACATACGTAGCTATTACCCTCGAAAACTAAAACTTTTGAAATAGGAAAAGAGCCTTTAATCACATTCTCTACCATTTGCAATCATAAAATAGTCTAATATCTTCATTTTTTCAACATACGTAGCTATTACCCTCGAAAACTAAAACTTTTGACATAGGAAAAGAGCCTTTAATCACATTCTTTACCATTTGCAATCATAAAATAGTCTAATATCTTCATTTTTTCAACATACGTAGCTATTACCCTCGAAAACTAAAACTTTTGAAATAGGAAAAGAGCCTTTAATCACATTCTTTACCATTGCAATCATAAAATAGTCTAATATCTTCATTTTTCAACATACGTAGCTATTACCCTCGAAAACTAAAACTTTTGAAATAGGAAAAGAGCCTTTAATCACATTCTTTACCATTTGCAATCATAAAATAGTCTAATATCAATCTTCATTTTTTCAACATACGTAGCTATTACCCTCGAAAACTAAAACTTTTGAAATAGGAAAAGAGCCTTTAATCACATTCTTTACCATTCGCAATCATAAAATAGTCTAATATCTTCATTTTTTCAACATACGTAGCTATTACCCTCGAAAACTAAAACTTTTGACATAGGAAAAGAGCCTTTAATCACATTCTTTACCATGTGCAATCATAAAATAGTCTAATATCTTCATTTTTTCAACATACGTAGCTATTACCCTCGAAAACTAAAACTTTTGAAATAGGAAAAGAGCCTTTAATCACATTCTTTACCATGTGCAATCATAAAATAGTCTAATATCTTCATTTTTTCACAGACAAAGCTATTACCCTCGAAAACTAAAACTTTTGAAATAGAAAAAGAGCCTTTTATCACATTCTTTACCATTTGCAATCATAAAATAGTCTAATATCTTCATTTTTTCAACATACGTAGCTATTACCCTCGAAAACTAAAACTTTTGAAATAGGAAAAGAGCCTTTAATCACATTCTTTACCATTTGCAATCATAAAATAGTCTAATATCTTCATTTTTTCAACATACGTAGCTATTACCCTCGAAAACTAAAACTTTTGAAATAGGAAAAGAGCCTTTAATCACATTCTTTACCATGTGCAATCATAAAATGTCTAATATCTTCATTTTTTCAACATACGTAAGCTATTACCCTCGAAAACTAAAACTTTTGAAATAGGAAAAGAGCCTTTAATCACATTCTTTACCATTTGCAATCATAAAATAGTCTAATATCTTCTAATATCTTCATTTTTCAACATACGTAGCTCTTACCCTCGAAAACTAAAACTTTTGACATAGGAAAAGAGCCTTTAATCACATTCATTACCATGTACAATCACAAAATAGTCTAATATCTTCATTTTTTCAACATACGTAGCTATTACCCTCGAAAACTAAAACTTTTGAAATAGGAAAAGAGCCTTTAATCACATTCTTTACCATTGCAATCATAAAATAGTCTAATATCTTCATTTTTTCAACATACGTAGCTATTACCCTCGAAAACTAAAACTTTTGACATAGGAAAAGAGCTTTAATCACATTCTTTACCATGTGCAATCATAAAATAGTCTAATATCTTCATTTTTTCAACATACGTAGCTATTACCCTCGAAAACTAAAACTTTTGAAATAGGAAAAGAGCCTTTAATCACATTCTTTACCATTTGCAATCATAAAATAGTCTAATATCTTCATTTTTTCAACATAGTAGCTATTACCCTCGAAAACTAAAACTTTTGAAATAGGAAAAGAGCCTTTAATCACATTCTTTACCATTTGCAATCATAAAATAGTCTAATATCTTCATTTTTTCAACATACGTAGCTATTACCCTCGAAAACTAAAACTTTTGACATAGGAAAAGAGCCTTTAATCACATTCTTTACCATGTGCAATCATAAAATAGTCTAATATCTTCATTTTTTCAACATACGTAGCTATTACCCTCGAAAACTAAAACTTTTGAAATAGGAAAAGAGCCTTTAATCACATTCTTTACCATGTGCAATCATAAAATGTCTAATATCTTCATTTTTTCAACATACGTAGCTATTACCCTCGAAAACTAAAACTTTTGAAATAGGAAAAGAGCCTTTAATCACATTCTTTACCATGTGCAATCATAAAATAGTCTAATATCCTCATTTTTTCAACAGACCTAGCTATTACCCTCGAAAACTAAAACTTTTGAAATAGGAAAAGAGCCTTTAATCACATTCTTTACCATTCGCAATCATAAAATAGTCTAATATCTTATTTTTTCGACATACGTAGCTATTACACTCGAAAACTAAAACTTTTGACATAGGAAAAGAGCTTTTAATCACATTCTTTACCATGTGCAATCATAAAATAGTCTAATATCTTCATTTTTTCAACATAGGTAGCTATTACCCTCGAAAACTAAAACTTTTGAAATAGGAAAAGAGCCTTTAATCCATTCTTTACCATGTGCAATCATAAAATAGTCTAATATCTTCATTTTTCCAACATACGTAGCTATTACCCTCGAAAACTAAAACTTTTGAAATAGAAAAGAGCCTTTAATCACATTCTTTACCATTTGCAATCATAAAATAGTCTAATATCTTCATTTTTTCAACATACGTAGCTATTACCCTCGAAAACTAAAACTTTTGAAATAGGAAAAGAGCCTTTAATCACATTCTTTACCATGTGCAATCATAAAATAGTCTAATATCTTCATTTTTTCAACAACGTAGCTATTACCCTCGAAAACTAAAACTTTTGAAATAGGAAAAGAGCCTTTAATCACATTCTTTACCATTTGCAATCATAAAATAGTCTAATATCTTCATTTTTTCAACATACGTAGCTATTACCCTCGAAAACTAAAACTTTTGAAATAGGAAAAGAGCCTTTAATCACATTCTTTACCATGTGCAATCATAAAATAGTCTAATATCTTCATTTTTTCAACATACGTAGCTATTACCCTCGAAAACTAAAACTTTTGAAATAGGAAAAGAGCCTTTAATCACATTCTTTACCATTTGCAATCATAAAATAGTCTAATATCTTCATTTTTTCAACATACGTAGCTATTACCCTCGAAAACTAAAACTTTTGAAATAGGAAAAGAGCCTTTAATCACATTCTTTACCATTTGCAATCATAAAATAGTCTAATATCTTCATTTTTTCAACATACGTAGCTATTACCCTCGAAAACTAAAACTTTTGAAATAGGAAAAGAGCCTTTAATCACATTCTTTACCATGTGCAATCATAAAATAGTCTAATATCTTCATTTTTTCACATACGTAGCTATTACCCTCGAAAACTAAAACTTTTGAAATAGGAAAAGAGCCTTTAATCACATTCTTTACCATTTGCAATCATAAAATAGTCTAATATCTTCATTTTTTCAACATACGTAGCTATTACCCTCGAAAACTAAAACTTTTGAAATAGGAAAAGAGCCTTTAATCACATTCTTTACCATTTGCAATCATAAAATAGTCTAATATCTTCATTTTTTCAACATACGTAGCTATTACCCTCGAAAACTAAAACTTTTGAAATAGGAAAAGAGCCTTTAATCACATTCTTTACCATGTGCAATCATAAAATAGTCTAATATCTTCATTTTTTCAACATACGTAGCTATTACCCTCGAAAACTAAAACTTTTGAAATAGGAAAAGAGCCTTTAATCACATTCTTTACCATTTGCAATCATAAAACTGGTCTTAATATCTTCATTTTTTCAACATACGTAGCTATTACCCTCGAAAACCAAAACTTTTGAAATAGGAAAAGAGCCTTTAATCACATTCTTTACCATGTGCAATCATAAAATAGTCTAATATCCTCATTTTTTCAACAGACCTAGCTATTACCCTCGAAAACTAAAACTTTTGAAATAGGAAAAGAGCCTTTAATCACATTCTTTACCATTCGCAATCATAAAATAGTCTAATATCTTTATTTTTTCGACATACGTAGCTATTACACTCGAAAACTAAAACTTTTGACATAGGAAAAGAGCTTTTAATCACATTCTTTACCATGTGCAATCATAAAATAGTCTAATATCTTCATTTTTTCAACATAGGTAGCTATTACCCTCGAAAACTAAAACTTTTGAAATAGGAAAAGAGCCTTTAATCCCATTCTTTACCATGTGCAGTCATAAAATAGTCTAATATCTTCATTTTTTCAACATACGTAGCTATTACCCTCGAAAACTAAAACTTTTGACATAGTTAAAGAGTCTTTAATCACATTCTTTACCATGTGCAATCATAAAT
>NW_027066989.1:0-16065 GCF_032884065.1 Artemia franciscana | reverse complement strand
TTTAATAGAGAAAAATTTTGCAGCTCTAGGTGAGGAATATAACGATATTGGTCTAAATTTCAATCCGAGTAAGAGTGAATGTATTAAGTTCAATTTTAAATGACAAGGTTCTGATAGTACCACAGTCACTTTGGGTGATTCTGATATCCAACTTTCGTCATCCCTAACTTATCTGGGTTTAGCCCTTGGTAAACTCAGGAACTGAAAAGTACATGTGCAGGGTTGCTTGGGCATTTCAGCACGCACAGCTAGAACACGGGAAGCTAGAACTAGAACAGCTGTTCTAGCACGGGCTAGAACAGCTTACGGACTACTAGTTAATGCTAAAACACGATACAATAAGAATGTTTTGACTAGACTCTATAACGCTTAGACAATCCCTCATATCCTAGCCCTAGCTCCTTTTTGGAAGCTATTTACCATGTTACCATGCTATTTACGCAAAGTTACCCAACTATGTGGTGTTACTGATCAATTTGTAGCTGTGGACCAAAGATGAGCCGAATTTGTTTCATCTCTAGACCGTAGCCACCCATATTATAGTGCATTTATTTAGTATTGTTTATCATAGTCTGATTCTTTTTTTTCTCTCTTCTCTTTTTTTCCTTTACTCCATATGGACACTTTAGTGTCATTTTATATGGGTCAATAAAATTATTGATTGAATTGATATACGCCTCACTCAAGTTTACGCTGTGTAAAACTCGATAACAAACCAGTTTCTTCCAGCTTAGCACGAGACAAGACAAAGACAAATGACAGAATAGATGAGAAATATATAATATGGTCTGTATATTTGCCCAAAAAGGGGGGAGGGGGTAAGGTATTTGGGCATTTTATATTCAGAAAATAATTCTTACTTAATAATATGCAGAATAATTGTACCTTACACATTTTGCATGCAGACCCGCTAAACTTTACTCCCCCCCCCCCTAATGTGCAAATATATAGCCCAAATTTTTTTCTAAAGTAACGAAGAACCTAACGAAGAGACCGGTTTGTTCTCGACTTTTACGCATCGCAAACATGAGTGAGTGGCGTATAATACACAAGTACCAGAATTATTCATGGGTTGAAAGCCGGATTTCCCGGTATTATTTAAAAAACGATCAGTCATTAAATAAAATAAAAAAATCAACTGAAAGTAAGGAGTAACATCAAAACTTAAAACGAACAGAAATTATTGCGTATATGAAAGGAGTTGCCCCATCCACAAGACCTTGCTCTTTACGCTAAAGTTTTAACTTTTTGTCCTAATCCTTTAAGAACGATTCCTGAAACACAATGACTATTTAATTAGAACAATAAGCTTTGTTTTGAAATTCTAAAAAAAAACTTCAACATAAAGGGCAAGGTCTTGAGGAGGAGGCAAAACATTTCATACACGCAATAACTTCAATTCGTTTTAAGGTTTGATACTGCTCTTTACTTTCGGTCGAAAAACTTTTTTCTATTTAATTGCTTACAGATAGTATCTGTTGATGGAAAACATAAGTTTTTTAAAGAGCTCATTAAACCGAAACTGAGCAGAAATGAAGTCAAATAATCTTCAAAGTAAAAACTATGGAATCTAATAGAAAAAAAAATTTCTACGAAAAAGACTATGTCAATAAAAAAAGAACGGAAATGAATATAAAAAAAAAGTTCCGCAAAACGAGTTTTTCAAAGAATAGTAAAGAGCATCGTTAAGCCAAAAATGAGTAGAAACAAACTCAAATAATTTTCCAAATCTAAAACTACCACCAATCACCATAAATAAATGAATTTAACCCAAAATGAACAGAATAGATAACTGATTCAAACTCAAAACGAGAAAAAATTAACTTGTGTAGGGCTGACAACCCCCACACCTCCTTAAGACCAGAATGTTATTTGTAATTTACTGAAACAAAATGCATTTTAAATGTTTTCACTTTTTTGACTTTAATAAATAAAGAAGTATTAAGACTATAAGGAATAGATATTCAAATATGCATGACAATACACGGTTTTTGTTTTTGTTTTTTTAGTAAAGTGCAAATTATGTCCTGGTCTTGAGAAGACAGGGGTGTTGTCAGTAATGCTCCTTTTAATTTTTCCTCGAAAATTTCCGGTACTTGTATATTATTAAATAAAAAAAAAGTTTTTTTTAACTGCAAGAAAAGGGGTCAAATTAAAACTTAAAACGATCAGGATTTGTTCCGTATATGAAATTGATTGTCCCCTCCTCAAGGCCTCGCTCTTTACGTTAAAGTTTGACTCTTTCTCACAACTCTACTTTTAAAAACATAAAAAACTTTAGTGTAAAGAGCGAGGCGTGGAGGAGGGGACAATCCCTTTCATATACAGAATAATTCCTGTTCGTTTTAAGTTTTAATGTCGCTCCTTACTTGCAGTTAAAAAAAAACTTTTTTTAAATTTGATTTCTGAACCTTTTTGAATTAATGTATGTTTTGATTTTGGCTCGCCGCACATGAATAGTTCAAACGAAATTTGCATATTATTATTTTTTGGCTAAATGGCTTTCTCATAGTTTTAATTGGACGATTTTGATAAAAAAAAAAATGAGTTGGGGAGGAGGCCTAGTTACCATCCAATTTAAGTTACTTAAAAGTGCAACTAGATTTTTTTAAAGAACATTTTGTTAGTAATAAACTTACTTACCTTACAGATTAGCATGCGTAACGAACTTCTATATTTGTGTATTTTTATTACGTATATGAGGGATGTCGCCCCTTCGTCAATTCCTCGCTCTTTACACTAAAGCTTGAATTTTGTCCCAATTCCTTAAGAATTACCCCTCAATCACAAAGGCCGCAAATTAAGTAGTTGAAATTACTAAAAATACTTTAGCGTAGAGAACAAGGTATTGTGGAGGAGACGAACCCCCTTATGTATGTAACATCTTATGTTCGCTTTAAGTTTTAATCCTACTCATTAGTCCCAGTTGAAAAAAAAATATTTATTTTCTCATTGTTTTTTTTTAATAATGCTGGAAAATCCTGCGCACCCTTCATAGAAATTCTCTTCCCTCATGATAAATTCCTCCATGGAAAGATACTCCCACGTAAACCCCTCCTCCGACCCACTCCCACCCCAACGTGAAAAAGTCTCCCTGAAAACGCCTGTACACTTCATAATATCCATTACTATATGTAAACAATGGTCAAAGTTTGTAACTTGCAGCCCCTTCCCCGGGGACTGTGGGGGATTACGTCCCCAAAGACATAATTATTAGGTTTTCGACTGGGCTGAAAAAAATAGTCCCAATTCTTCAAAAATTACACCTGAATCACAAAGGCCCTAGAATAAATAGTTGAAATTACTGAAAATACTTTAGTGTAAAGAGTGAGGTATTGCGGAGGAGACTAACACCCTTACATACGTAATAATTTCTGTTCGTTTTAGGTTCTAATGCTGCTCCTTACTTCCACCTGAAAAACTTTTTTTTATTTATTTTCTTATTGTTTTTTAATAATGCTAGAAAATCCTGTAGCCCCTTCATGGAAATTTTCTTCCCTCGTGATAAATTCCTCCATGGAACGATCTTCCCACGTTTTCCCCTCCCCCGACCCCTTTAATGTGAAAAAGTCCCCCTGGAAACGTCTGTACACGTCCCAATAACCATTACTATATGTAAGAATGGTCAAAGTTGGTAACTTGCAGCCCCTCCCCTGGGGATTGTGAGAGATTAAGTCGTCCCAAAAGACTTGATTATCGAGTTTTTCGACTATGTTGAAAAAAATACCTATCTCAAAATTCTGATCCAGTGACTTTTGGAAAAAAATGAGCGTGGGAGGGGGCCTAGGTGCCCTCCAATTTTTTGTTCATTTAAAAAGAGCACTAGAGCTTTTCATTTCCGTTAGAATGCGCCCTCTCACGACATCCTTGGACCACAGGGTCGATACAATCACCCCTGGGGAAAAGAAAAAAAAAAATAAAAAGAATAAACTCGCTTCCGTGATCAGTCTTCTGGAAAAAAATACAAAATTCCACTTTTTTGTAGATAGTTACTCTCTGACACGCTGAATCTGATGGTGTGATTTTTGTTAGGATTCTTTCACTTTTAAGGGGTGTTTCCCCAAATTTTCTAAAATAAGACAATTTTTTCAGGCTCGTAACTTTTGACTGGTAAAACTAAACTTGATTAAACTTATATATTTAGAATCAGCGTAAAAATGCAATTCTTCTGATGTAACTATTGGTATCAAAATTCGATTTTTTAGAGTTTCGGTTACTATTGAGCCGGGTCGCTCCTAACTACAGTTCGTTACCACGAACTCTTTGATACGCCACTCGCTTAAGTTTACGATGTGTAAAACCTGAGAACAACTCGGTTTCCTTGTTATTTTAGAAACTAATTTGGGTAATATATTTGCTAGGAGGCAGGGTGTAGTATAGCGGGTCTGCATTCAAAATGTTTTGGGTACAATTATTCTGCATATTATGAAGTAAAAATTGTTTTCTGACTGTCCAAATACTTTACCCCCCCCCCCCCTTATGCGCAAATACAAAAGTACAAATTTATATTTCCCATCTATTCTGTCACCTGTCTTTGTCTTGTCTCGTGCTAAGCTGAAAGAAACTAACGAAGAAACTGGCTTGTTCTCGAGTTTTACACAGCATAAACTTGAATGAGCGGCATATAATAAAGCACCAAGATTCCTTCCCCTACGGAAAAAAAACTCAAATAAAATTCCGAAATTTGGAAAGCCCTTTTTTTCACGGAGGGGTACTTTCTGGGGAGTATTTACTGGAGGGGTGTTCTCCGCGGTGGGGTATTTACTGAGGGGATATTTTCCGAAGAGTATTTTCCGTGGGGGCGTATTTTCAGGGGAGGGTATTTTTCGTGCAGGTTTCTTTTTATGGGGGGTAATCACCGGGAGGGGGGGGGGTAAACGCCTAGAACCATCTTAAATACGCAACCTAAATTAACTTAACTTAGTCAAACCTAACCAAAATACCAACTAAATGTTTAATTAAAATATAGCTTCAATGTAGTTTCCCACCAAGCCGAAGCTAATATTGTCTGGTACAAAGAACATGAAAACTGGTTATTGTCACATGTTCAAGATACAAGATCTTGAGTGTGGTGGCTATAAGACAAAAGTACTAAGTTTTCTTATACAACGATAGGACCTTGCCTACAGCACTTTTACTGGCTGAATCGAACACTTACTTCTAATATATAAAACTGACGACCGAAGGGGATGGTGACTCAACACATCATCTCCTATCTTATAACTACACTGATATTCTCTTAAGACTGTATCTACAGTGTCTCTTAGTCTAAAAGTATCATCATTCTAAGTAATTTACGTTAGAGGAGGGAGAGAGAAACTTTGGAAAATTTTCTTCCAATTGAAAATTTAATGCTAGGTATTTTATTGGGAAAAGGGTGCAGGTTTGATTCAAGATCTCCAAAAAGGCTTAGGGTATTAAGGTTAGAAATCTTGTAAGATTGTACTAACCTTAAGAATGTTGAGAAGTATATCAAACATAATGAAAAAAAAAAACTGTGTGAACGCTGATAGTTCAAAGGTGTATCAGCAATATATAAGGAACGCCGGAGGATATTCAAGAGTGATCGAAGGGCAAAAAGCCTCTCTTATCCTTGTTAGAAGCCCCTTCCCATTACACTAATTGAAATTTTGAAAAAAGTTATTTTGTCTATAATAGTCAACAGACCTAACAACTATCCTTCCAAGGATGTCATGTCCTCCACGACCCTAGGGCAAGGACTGATATGTCCATTGTTTAAGTGCGCGAAAGAATATTAGAAAAACGGGGGATACTTGATCCTGGGTAAGTCCGAAAGATTAATGGTATTAAGGTGAACCTTTGGGAAATTTTGAGGAGCATGCAAAGCTAATTTTGGAATATTGCAGGACGTGTGAAAGGGCAATTACACGCATTAAACCTTGCGATATTTACGTCTTTAACATAGTGTTTTTCGCTATCGTGTCGGTTTTATGCTTGCTGAAGGTACACTAAAAAATATGTCAGCAAATGGACTTAGTAAAGCCCCTGTCCCTTTACATAGAAATAAGTTCAGGTCTTATATTTGTTAATTTATTGATTCGAGCAGCGATGGCTTTTTTATGCGTACACAATTAAATTCGCCATCGTCAATTACTCTGAAAAATATCCTAACAACAATAACAATCGAAGCGTTTCCATTCTCCATCGTTTGCAGCAGAAATTGCTGTAACAAAAACCCACTGTAACCGTAATCTTACATGGGTGTTTTTGAAAAACTGTCAGGTGAGATATAATTTCCAGGGAACCCTGACACAGGAATAATAACTATTATTCAGATTTTATAATTGCGATTCCCTATAATTGAGACAAATTTTTTTTTCATCTCGTCAGGATGCTCAAATCAAACCACAAGTCGTAAAAATTTGGAGAGGCCTCATTTAATTCAAATCATGTTAAAAAGAAACAAAAGAGACTACATTACAGGAAAGTGGTGTTTTTTGGTAATTTCTCCCACGAAATATTTTACGTTTACATTGTTGGCCGAGGGGCACTGACTTCCAGCCACCCGTCGTACATCTTGGACCGCCATATTTTCCATAATCTTGGCACAGTAACGAAAAATGCTTCGCACAGTCCCCAAAAACGCTTGGCGCACTCTCCAAAACGCTTGGCACAGTTCCGTCCAGCTTTGCACGTGCCACCTGGTGTGCATGATTTCTGAGAGAGAGCCACCACTCGTTGTAGGATAAAAGCTATAGATAATACGGCAATAGTTTTTATTTACCTTATTTATTTACGGCAATAGTTTTTATTTTATGCTTTTCCATTTACGAAAAATTAAGCAAAGAGAAAACGGGTTTTAATTTCGACAAAGCAATGAACAAAAAATAAAATATAAAACTACACTTTAACTTAAAAAAATTAAAATACTCCGAATATTTTGGCCCCGCGTCTGGTAGCCTTTCTCAACGGAAAAAATATTACAAACGACAAATGATATCTAAGACATATTTAAGATTTTTTTTTTAAGACAACACAAAAAAAACACGACAACTAAAGCACAACGAAAAAAAATATATATAAACAATCAAATAAATAAGGACAACTCACATTATAAACAAAACTCCCAGCACTGACGGTACTAACTTTGGAACAAAACCAAATCAAATTCTTATAATGAAACCATGAGTTCCTTTCCCCTGCAACAATTGGTGTATAAATGGGAATCTATTAAACGTGAAAATTATAATTACATGAACAAAACAAAAGAAGGTCACCCAACCCCCGATCCAAAAAGAATCTTACAGATTAATGAAACAGATTTATGAATTATAAATTGAATGGATTTTTATGGCACTTGGTATTAACCAAGTGACACATAGCGATCGCAAATTGTGTCGGGCTGTCTGTCTGTCGGTCCCGGTTTTGCTACTTTAGGCGCTTCCAGGTAAGCTAGGACGATGAAATGTGGCACGCCTATCAGAGACCGGACCAGATTAAATTATAAATAGTCTTGTTACCGATTTGACCATCGGGGAGGGGGGTAAGGCAGTGGGGGGCCGGTTAATTTAGAAAAAATTAAGTATTTTTAACTTACGAAGTGGTGATGGGATCTTAATGAAATTCGATGTTTAGAAGGATGTCGTGTCTCAGAGCTCTTATTTTAAATCCCAAACAGATCCGGTGATATTGGGGGGAGTTGGGGGGGGGAACCTAAAATCTTGGAAAACACTTAGAGTGGAGGGATCAGGATGAAACTTGGTGGGAAAAATAAGCAAAAGTCCTAGATACGTGATTTACATAACCAGAACAGATTTTCTCTGTTTGGGGGAGTTGGGGGGAGGGTTAATTCTGAAAAATTTGAAAAATTGAGGAATTTTTAACTTACGAAGGAGGGATCGGATCTTAATGAAATTTCATATTTAGAAGGACCTCCTAACTCAGATCTCTTACTTCCGGAGTCATTAAAGGAGGGAGTTGGAGGTGGGGGAGTGGGGGGGGGACCGAAAATCTTGGAAAACGCTTAAAGCAGAGAGATCAGGATGAAACTTGGTGGGAAGAATAAAAACAAGTCCAAAATACATGAGTGACATAACCAGAACGAATCCACTCTGGATCTGGTGACATATGGTGGAGTTGGCGGGGGGGAGACCTAAAATCTTGGAAAACACTTAGAGTGGAGGGATCAGGATGAAACTTCGTGAGAAAAATAAGCAGAAGTCCCAGATACGTGACTGACAAAACCGGACTGGATCCACCCTCTTTGGTGGAGTTGGGGGGGGGAGTAATTTGGAAAAATTAGAAAAAATGAGGTATTTGTAACTTACGAACGTGTGATCAGATCTTAATGAAATTTGACGTTTAGAAGGATCTTTTGCTTTAGAGCTCTTGCTTTAAATCCCGACTAGATCCGGTGACATTGCAGGGAGTTGGAGGGGGAACCCAGAATCCTTGGAAAACGTGAAAATCGAGGTATCTTACGAATGGGTGATCGAATCTTAATGAAACTTGATAAATAGAAGAATCTTGTGTCTTAGATGCTCCATTTTCAAGTCAAATCGGATCCGGGGACATAGAGGGTTGGAAGAGGGTAACAGAAATTTTGGAAACCAAAAATCTTCGAAAACGCTTAGAGTGGAGGGATCGGGATGAAACTTGGTGGTAAAAATAATCATAAGTCATAGATACGTGACTGATATAACCGGAACGGATCCGCTCTCTTCGGGGGAGTTTGGGGGAGGAGGGTTAACTCTGAAAAAAATGAGGTACTTTTAACTTACGAAGGAGTAATTGGATCTTATTGAAATTTGATGTTTAGAAGGATATCATGTTTCAGACCTCCTATTTTAAATCCTGACGGGATCTGTTGACATTGGGGGAGTTGGGAGAGGGGGACCTAAAATCGTGGAAAACGCTTAGAGTGGAGGGGTCGGAATGAAACTTGATGGAAAAAATAATAATAAGTCTTAGATACGTGATCGATATAACCGGAATAGATCCACTCTCTTTGGGGGAATTGGGGGAGGGTTAATTCTTAAAAATTAGAAAAATGAGGTATTTTTAACTTACGAAGGAGTGATAGGATCTTAATTAAAGTTGATATTTGGAAGGATATCATGTCTCAAAAACCCTATTTTAAATCCCCACTGGATCTGGTGAAGGGGAAGTGGGGGAGGTGGAGCCTAAAATCTTGGAAAAAGCTTAGAGTGGAGGGATCAGGATGAAACTTGGTGGGAAAAATAAGTCATAGATACGGGATTGACTAAACCGAAACGGACCTGATCTCTTTGGGGGAGTCGAGGGGGGGAGGGTTAATTCTAAAAAAATTAGAAAAAATGAGGTATTTTTAACTTACGAAAGAGTGATCGTGTCTTCATGAAATTTCATATTTAGAAGGACCTCGAAACTCGGATCTTTTATTTTGAATCCTGACCGGATCCAGTGTAATTAGGGGGGGGGCGGAAATCTTGGAAAACACATAAAGCAGAGAGATCAGGATGAAACTTGGTGGAAAGAATAAGCACAAGTCCAAGATAGGTGACTGACATAACCGGACTGGATCTGGTCTCTTTGGTGGAGCTGGGGGAGGAGAGTATTTTGGAAAAATCAGAAAAATGAGGTATTTGTGACTTACGAACGGATGATCAGATCTTACCGAAATTTGATATCTAGAAGGATTTTGTGTTTTAGAGCTCTTATTTTAAATCCTGACCAGATCCGGTGACATTGAAGGGAGTTGGAGGGGGAAACCAGAATTCTTGTAAAACGTGAAAATCGAAGTATCTTACGAATGGATGATCAGATCTTAATGAAACTTGATATATAGAAGAATATTATGTCTCGAATGCTCCATTTTCAATTCGAATCAGATTCGGGAACATAGAGGGACAGAGGGGAAAAACAGAAATTTTGGAAACCGGAAATCTTGGAAAACGCTTAGAGTGGAGAGATCGGGATGAAACTTGATGGGAAGAATAAGCACAAGTTATAGATACGAGATTGACATAAATGGTATGAATCCGTTCTCTTTGGGGGTTCTGGGGGTTGTTAATTTGGAAAAATTAGAAAAATAGAGGTATTTTTAACTTAAGAACGGGTGACCGGATCTTAATGAAATTTCATATTTAGAAGCAACTCATGTCTCAGAGCTTTCATTTCAAATCTCGACCAGATCTGCTGACATTGGGAGAGCTGGAAGAGGGAAACTGGGAATCTTGGAAAACACTTATAAACGTCGTAGATACGTGATTGACGTAACCAGACTGGATCCGCTCTCTTTGGGAGAGTTAGGAGGTGGGGTTCAGTGCTTTGGTGAGTTTTGTGCTTCTGGACGTGCTAGGACGATGAAAATTAGTAGGCATCTCAGGGAGCTGCACGAATTGACTTGATAAAGTCGTTTTCCCTGATTTGACCATCTGGGGAGTTGAAGGGAGACGAAAAATTCGAAAAATTGAGGTATTTTTAACTTACGAGTGGGTGATCGGATCTTAATGAACTTTGTATTTATAATAATAATAATAATAATATTTATTACCCACATACATACAAAAGTATAAGCAGTGGAGTACAGAGAAAAAATTAATAAACAAAGCAAAAACAAAAGTACACGTAACTCAACAATGGGAAGCACAGCAAAGCTAATATAACAAAGAAAAACAGTATAATAAAATAGACTAACAGATCAGTAAAACAGACGAAGTAAAGCTGCATTGATAACTAGAAATATTTACAAACACAGTATAGACCGCCGCTCATGTTTCACATTCATCAAGTTCATGATTTATTATTAACCCACAGAGATAACCCTATGGAGAAAAGAAAAAGCAAACGAAATTAACAAAACGACCAAAAATCTAAACACTTATCCTGCATAATACATAAATAACAAGAGAAAATATAACTAAACTAGAAAATATAACTTATAAGAAGAAGAAGATTATGGCACCATCGCCCCATACAGGAGATTATTTTTGCAGAGGGATCGGACATTGCCAGAAAGCCGATTTTGGACGGCCAAGTATGAATCAACAATGTCATATCTTTCACTAATCCAAGCGTTTCTAGTCCAGGGTGGTAGGCTTAACAAGAACTTACAAAAACGATAAAAGCATGACCGGATAGTACGTTTATTCCGATTGGTTAATAGAGCCCAAAACGGGGAAAGACCAATAACGTGTGGCTGCACCAGCGCATTGAAAAGCCTTGCTCTGACATGTCTATTATAATTTGTCTTGGCAGATATGAGTAGATTATAAGATTTGCGGATCTTGCTGGTCAAATGTTCAACTAGCAGTGATCTTGTAGATTTCACATCACAACCGATTGGGAGCCCGAGGTAAACTAAACTAGGCGCTGGTCTCCCGACACTATTTCCAAGTCGGATATCAGGAACGTCATCTGAGCTTTGACGGTTGAAAACAACAATTTCGCTCATACTTTTGTTAAAAGACAGGTTTATTTCGGGATAAGCGTTGCTTTGAACATCAAAGTTCTTTTCTATCATCCCAAAAGAACGACTTAAATTCAGTATATCATCGGCATAATTTAACAGTGATATATCTAAAGATTCTATAACACTATTATTGTAAAGGGAAGGGGAAGAAACTGGCCCTTGCCGCATACCTTTTCTACAGGAACTACTACAGCGGAAATTTTTGGACCATCAATCGTCGGGAGTTTAATTCTAACCTTCAGTTTTTTATATAAATTTCGGAGTGGTAGGACGATTGATCTGTCAAGGCCACGTTTGAGCGCACACGACAGTATCTGAGCATGGATGCCAGAATCGAACGCTCGGCGTACATCATGACTAGCTGCTATGACCCTTTCCCCTGTCTGGTCACACTCTAAAAGCACATTACAAATGATAGGGGCAATATGTTTCCTACTACCACAGTGTTTAAAACCAAATCGATTATCAGGGCTTTCACAAACTCTACATAACTCATTAGTAAAAAAAGCTCAAAAATTTTGCAAAGAACTGGGGCAACTGTTATGGGGCGATGAGAGCCGCATTGAGTAGGGTCTTTTCCCTTTTTAATACCGGTTTGACAACCCCAACACAAAAGGAATTTTACCGCAAGTGAAGATCATCTAGTATAACAGAGTGAGATGCTCAAGGACTCTTTGGCTGTCATGAGCTAAATGCATGCCACAAACTTGGTCTGTGCCTCGCGAGAACTTCTTCTTTGCTTTAACTATCGCCGCCCGAACATCGGAAACAGTTACCACAAACCCGAGTGAAGGCGATACTTCACTTAACAATAGATCAAGGTTATCTTCATATTTCGACACAAGCTAACCATCGGGTGCTGCAAATTCCATTTTGTAATAACTATTCCACTGTCCATCTGAGGGCCAGAGGCTGGGACCGTCGCAACCACTTCTTTTTTTTCCTTTTAAGGAAATTCCACACGGCATTTGGGTCACTTTTTCAGTGTGTTACTATTTTCGTCCAGAATGGTAGCATTGTGCTTCTGCAGGCATTTGGCAAACTTTCTTTTCAGATAAATCTGCACCGTATTCACAGCACCTGACCGGGGCTTTCCTATATCCATCCACATTTTGTGCCAACACTTTGAAGCATGACAAAGCTGAACTAGGAGTGGGTTTTCTTTCCAGTGTGGAACTTCAGTACCAATGCGAACCCTGCGTTGTGGTACCGCAGCACTTTCAGTGACTCTCAAAGCATGGATTATTTCCATGCAGTATACATTTAAATCATCCTGTTGCTCAGTGGTCTCTAGATTGGGATTCGTTTGTAAAAGGTGGTAGGGTACCTTGATCCTTCCCAGAATTTCATCACAAACAGACTGGTATATGTCTATATTGATCTCCTTCGAGTCAGATTTCTTACGCCACTTCCTGACTTTGCTGAGACCTATGCTTGGCTGTATAGTTGTATCGAAAGAACAGGATTCGGGTAAGTGATCGGAAATGTTGATGGTAGTGTTCACATATGGAGAGGGGAGAGGCAATATCGTTTGCTTGGTTTAAAGAAAGAAATTAAGGGCCGAGGTTGCTCCCGAATTATGGATGTATGTAAAATCAAGATCATTCAAAGGAACCTCAAGACTGGTGAGGGCATTTAGGAAGATTTGTGAACGTGGACCTGTACCAGACAGATTATAGTTCATGTCGCCCGCTAGTATAACGTTTAGTCCTTGTTGTTTTGAACCACTAACTGAACTTGCTAATTTTTTGCAAGCAATACTGAACTTTCGTTCAGACTTAATGTCTTGGTAGTCAGTTGGCATGTACACTGAGTAAATGACAGTCTCGTTTATTTTGACCACAGCATAATTGTCAGAAGTTCCGCTCGGGCGAGTAACGCTATACCACCGGATGGCCTATCTTTTCCTCTGAAAAGGTATACCGTCCTGTATACCCTCATCTTTCATGTCTTGAATACCATCCAGTGAAAGAATGTTCAGACTTTCATTGGAGAAAGTGTTCTTGTATACACAATACCTCACATGAATCCATTAGGCGATACAGAAAAAGCCTCTTATTAATAACAACACCATTTATCTTCCAAGTAGTTATCCTTAAAGTTCGACTGTTCATTTCTTAAGCAGGAGTTTCTGTGCTTCTGGAGATTTGTACGAATAACAGGGGTGGTCGAAGGAGCCACTGAGAGCACATTTCATGACAAGTTGACACAGGTTTTCTTTGGTGTTCTGGTGGTCACCAGCGCATTTAGAGCATCTCGGGAAGCTTTACAGTTATTTGCAGTATGACCGTAGCACTGGCACTTGTAGCACTGGGTAGGCAAAAACTTGTGCTCAGTTATGGGTAGACACTCGTAACCAATAACAAGGGGATTCTCAGTGGCATATTTTAGGTGGTCACAGGACTCAAACTTTAATCTAAGAGACCTAGTACTTCCTAACTGAACAACTTCTGTACAGTTATTAGTGAGATCGCACAAGTCAGTTTTAAATGTTCCGTCAGGCACTCGGCGTACTATACAAAAAAAGGTAGGGCACTACTTGCCCTGAACTACTTGCCATGCATCCCTCCTAGGCCTCAAAACAACTATGCTTGAACTGACCTCGCGACTCAGAGCTCGTATTTTAAATCCCGACCGGCATTAAGCCTCTGATTTTCCTTTTAAAGCAATCTATTGATTCTTAGAATTTTGCTAGAGCTCATACCATATGAGCTCTTGGCTCTTCCGACCTTGTCACAAGTGCCATATGAGCTCCTAGCTCTTGTTGTGCTGCTGTAGCCTATTTTGTAAATTCTTTTATTTTGTACCACAAGAGCATGGAATTTTGTATACTCCTTTTTTTGTATTTCTTGGAACTTTATCTTTTCCATTATTTAGCCATGAGCTTATAGTTTTTCCTGATTTAAAAGCTGTTTTTATGGCACTTGGTATCTATCAAGTGACATATAGCGATCACAAATTCTGTCAGTCCGTCGGTCTGTCTGTCTGTCCCAGTTTTGCTACTTTAGGCACTTCCAGGTAAGCTAGGACGATGAAATTTGGCAGGCGTATCAGGAACCAGACAAGATTAAATTAGAAATTGTCGTTTCTCTGATTCGACCATCTGGGGCAGAGTGGGGCGACGGTTAATTCGGAAAAATTAGAAAAAATGGGGTATTTTAAACTTACGAACGGGTGATCGGATCTTAATGAAACTTAAAATTTGGAAAGATATCGTGTCTCAGAGCTCTCAAATTAAATCCCGACTGGGTCCGGTGACGTTGGAGGGAGTTTGGGGGGGACCTAAAATCTTGGAAAACGCTTAGAGTGGAGGGATCGGGATGAAACTTGGCGGGAAAAATAAGAAGAAGTTCTAGATACCTGATTGAAATAACCGGAAAGGATCTGCTCTATTTGGGGGAATTGTGGTTAATTCTGAAAAATTAAAAAAAAAAAATACGGTACTTTTAACTTACAAAGGAGTGATCGGATTTTAAGTGAAATTTCATATGTAGAAGGACCTCGTAACTAAGATCTCTTCTTTTAAATCCCGACTGGATCCAGCGTAATTGGGGGGGGGATCTTGGAAAACGTTTAAAGTGGAGAGATCAGGATGACATTTAGTGGGAAGAATAAGAACAAGTCCAAGATACGTGACTGCCATAACGAGACTGGATCCACTCTATGGAGTTGGGGGGGGGGGGGGGGGAATTCGGAAAAATTAGAAAAATGAGGCATTTGTAACTCACGAACAAGATCTGAATGAAATTTGATATTTAGCGGCATCTTGTGCTTTGTAGCTCTTATTTTAGATCCCGACCAGATCTGGTGACATTGGGGGGAGTTGGAGGGGAAACCGGAATTCTTGGAAAACGTGGAAATTGAGGTATCTTTATCTTACGAATGGGTGATCGGATCTTAATGAAACATGATATATAGAAGAATATTATGTCTCAGATGCTCCATTTTCACTTTGAATCAGATCCGGGGACATGGGGGGCTGGAGGGAGGAAACATATATCTTGGAAACCTGAAATCTTGGAAAACGCTTAGAGTTGAGAGATCGGGATGAAACTTGATAGGAAAAATAAGCACAAGTAATAGATACGTGATTGACATAATTGGGACAGATCTGTTCTCTTTTAGGGAGCTGGGGGGTGTTAATTTGGAAAAATTAGAAAAACTGAGGTATTTTTAACTTAAGAATGGATGATCGGATCTTAATGAAATTTGATATTTATAAGGGACTCATGTCTCGGAGCTCGTATTTCAAATCCCGACCATATCTGTTGACATTGGGGGAATTGGAGGGGGAAACTGAAAATCTCAAAAAACGCTTAAAGTGGTGAATTTGGGATGAAACTTGGTAGGTAGAATAAGCAAATGTTGTAGATACGTGATTGACTTAACCGTACTGGATCCGCTTTCTTTGGGGGGTTAGGGGTGGAGTACATTGCTTTGGCGAGTTTGGTGCTTCTGGACGTGCTAGGACGATGAGAATTGGTAGGCGTGTCAGGGACCTGCACAAATTGCTTTGATAAAGTCGTTTTCCCCCATTCAACCATCTGTGGTGCTGAAGGAAGAGAAAAATTAGAAAAAATGAGGTATTTATAATTTACGAGTGGTTGATTGGATATTAATGAATTTTTATATTTAGAAGGACCTTGTGACTC
>NW_027066988.1:0-14449 GCF_032884065.1 Artemia franciscana | reverse complement strand
ACCATAAAGAATAATCCATGGACAGGCAGTCGTGTCGTCAGTAAGTATAAGTCGTCATTTACCAAACATTAAAAAAAAAAAGACAAATAATTCAGAGGCAACAACCCAACACAAGGGCTCATCAGGAGAATACACACTTGCCTATAGGGTTTCGGCACTTATATATATATATAAAAGGTAAAAGGTAAAGGATACGGCATTAGACTTTACAGTCCCTACCGGCGGTGCTGATCTCCGTTTCTTGGCCCTTCAGCCAGGAAGTGCAATGGGGGGTTGGGGGCCAGCCCAACCCCCTTGGGCACGGATGCCTTCAAGCCGAGGCTAGTTAGACCCGTTGCTCTAGCGGTATAGCCATTGCTATAGGCACATACCAACACCATATTCCTCTTTCATAGGGTATTTCATTGAGCCCATGTTTGCCGCTTAAGGCACGAATCCTTAAAGCCGTCAACGGTTAGGACCATTGCTCAAGTGGTAGTAACCATCCGCTTCACACATACCAACAATATACTCATTTTCATATGGGGTTCCCATTTAGTCCATGTTCACTGTATAGCATTCGAGCTTCTCGCTCTCTCGCTCTCGCTTCAGGATAGGCGGGGAGGGGGTGCCCGCTTCGCGCCACCCCAACACCTAGTTGGTGGGGCGCTTCGCGCCCCCCAAGCCCCCCCGCGCGCGTAAGTCGTTACGCACCATATTAGTTACGCGCCATTGTAGTTGTGTCCCTATGTCCCACCTGTGAATATAGATAGATATATATATATATATATATATATATATATATATATATATATATATATATATGTTTTTAACTACGTAAAACTTGCGAATATACAACATTCTTTGCTGTCCCATTGTCTGTGCATATAAATAGATTGTCAGGTTTACCGACTCTTGAACATGCAACATATAATGGTCCATGGGAAAACAATCCGTATTCAGATCTATACCTCATGATTCTAATGATTGCCCTTGAGCTTTGTTGATGGTGATTGCTAATCGACCATTCCCTGAGTCGCCATCGTCATTTATATATCCCCCTGTGCACCCCGGCGTCCCCTTTGTAGTTATGTCCCTGTGTCCCGGTGTTCCAGTCTGTGATTTCTCTTTGAGTGTCCCGGGCGTCATTTATATTCCTTGTGTCCCGGTGTCCCGGTCGTCATTTATATCCCCCTATGCCCCCCGGCGTCCCCATTGTAGTTGTGTCCCTGTGTCCCGGTCGTCATTTATATTCCCTGTGTCCCGGTCGTCATTTGTATCCCGGTGTCCCGGTCTGTATATACATTCGTTTTTTAGTTTTGTTTTTCTCCTTTATTTTTTTCCTTTTTTCTTTTTTTTCTTTTTTAGTTTATTTAGATTTTTAGATTTTTTAGTTTTTTTATTAGTTTTTAGTTTTTTTTGTAGTTTTTACATTTTTTTAGTTTTTTTAGTTTTTTTTTTTACTTATGTCCTGGTCGTCATTTATACTCCCTGTGTCCCGGTCGTCATTTGTGTCTCGGTGCTTTGTTGATTGCTAATTTATATTATATTTATATTTATATTTTTTATATTTATTATTATTTTTTTAGTTTTCTTTTTCTCTTATTTTTCATTTTTTTCCTTTTTTTTAGTTTTTTCTTTTTTAGTTTTTAGTTTTTTTTTGTTTTTTAACTTTTTTTAGTTTTTTTTAGTTTTTTAGCTTTTTTAGTTTTTTTATTAGTTTTTAGTTTTTTTTTAGTTTTTGCCTTTTTTTAGTTTTTTCAGTTTTTTTTAGTTTTTAGTTTTTTACCTTTTTTTAGTTTTTTTTAGTTTTTTAGCTTTTTTAGTTTTTTTTCTTTTTAGTTTTTTTTGTAGTTTTTACCTTTTTTAGTTTTTTTTCTTCTTTTGTATTAGTGTGAAATAATTCAGACGTCATATGCGGACAAACACGACGTCACTCGACAGACAGACAGACAGACATAACCCACAAACAACTTATTTTTATATATATTTATTCATATTTTTTTAGTTTTCTTTTTCTCTTTTATTTTTCAGTTTTTTCCTTTTTTCATTTGTGTCTCGGTGCTTTGTTGATTGCTAATTTATATTATATTTATATTTATATTTTTTATATTTATTAATATTTTTTTAGTTTTCTTTTTCTCTTATTTTTCAGTTTTTTCCTTTTTTTTAGTTTTTTCTTTTTTAGTTTTTAGTTTTTTTTGTTTTTTACCTTTTTTTAGTTTTTTTTAGTTTTTTAGCTTTTTTAGTTTTTTTATTAGTTTTTAGTTTTTTTTTTAGTTTTTGCCTTTTTTTAGTTTTTTCAGTTTTTTTTAGTTTTTAGTTTTTTACCTTTTTTTAGTTTTTTTTAGTTTTTTAGCTTTTTTAGTTTTTTTTCTTTTTAGTTTTTTTTTGTAGTTTTTACCTTTTTTAGTTTTTTTTCTTCTTTTGTATTAGTGTGAAATAATTCAGACGTCATATGCGGACAAACACGACGTCACTCGACAGACAGACAGACAGGCATAACCCACAAACAACTTATTTTTATATATATTTATTCATATTTTTTTAGTTTTCTTTTTCTCTTTTATTTTCAGTTTTTTCCTTTTTTTAGTTTTTTTCTTTTTAATTTTTAGTTTTTTTTTAGTTTTTTACCTTTTTTTAGTTTTTTTTTAGTTTTTTAGTTTTTTAGCTTTTTTAGTTTTTTTATTAGTTTTTATTTTTTTTGTAGTTTTTGCCTTTTTTATTTTTTTCAGTTTTTTTTAGTTATTAGATTTTTACCTTTTTTTAGTTTTTTTTAGTTTTTTAGCTTTTTTAGTTTTTGTTTCTTTTTAGTTTTTTTTTGTAGTTTTTACCTTTTTTAGTTTTTTTCTTCTTTTGTATTAGTGTGAAATAATTCAGACGTCATATGCGGACAAACATGACGTCACCTGATCCACACACAGATCCACACACAGACAACTTATTTTTATATATATATATATATATATATATACTAGCTGTTGGGGTGGCGCTTCGCGCCACCCCAACACCTAGTTGGTGGGGGCGCTTCGCGCCCCCCCCCAAGCCCCCCCGCGCGCGTAAGTCGTTACGCGCCATATTAGTTACGCGCCATTGTAGTTGTGTCCCTATGTCCCACCTGTGAATATAGATAGATATATTATATATATGTTTTTAACTACGTAAAACTTGCGAATATACAACATTCTTTGCTGTCCCATTGTCTGTGCATATAAATAGATTGTCAGGTTTACCGACTCTTGAACATGCAACATATAATGGTCCATGGGAAAACAATCCGTATTCAGATCTATACCTAATGATTCTAATGATTGCCCTTGAGCTTTGTTGATGGTGATTGCTAATCGACCATTCCCTGTCCCGGTGTCCCGGTCGTCATTTATATCCCCCTGTGCCCCCCGGCGTCCCCGTTGTAGTTGTGTCCCTGTGTCCCGGTCGTCATTTATATTTTTTACTTATGTCCTGATCATTATGGCTCTGTCCCGGTCTGTATATACATTCGTTTTTTAGTTTTGTTTTTCTCCTTTATTTTTTTCCTTTTTTCTTTTTTTTCTTTTTTAGTTTATTTAGATTTTTAGATTTTTTAGTTTTTTATTAGTTTTTAGGTTTTTTTTTCTTTTTAGTTTTTTTGTAGTTTTTACCTTCTTTTTAGTTTTTTTAGTTTTTTTTTTTTTACTTATGTCCTGGTCGTCATTTATACTCCGTGTCCCGGTGCTTTGTTGATTGCTAATCGAACATTCCTTTTGTCCCGGTCGCTTTCTCTTTGAGTGTCGTCATTTATTTTTTTCTTTTTTAGTTCTTACCTTTTTTAGTTTTTTTTTAGTTTTTTAGATGAAAATTTTTTTTAGTTTTTTTCTTTTTTTTCTTTTTAGTTTTTTATTGGTTTTTACCTTTTTTTTAGCTTTTTTAGTTTTTTTTTCGTTTTTTCTTTTTACTTTTTTTTTAGTTTTTATCTTTTTTAATTTTTTTTTTATTTTTATTCTTAATTTTATTAGTTTTCTTTTTCTCTTCTATTTTTCAGTTTTTTCCTTTTTTTTAGTTTTTTTTAGTTTTTATTTTTTTTTAGTTTTTTACCTTTTTTTAGTTTTTTTTAGTTTTTTTAGTTTTTTAGCCTTCTTATTTTTTTTTATTAGTTTTTAGTTTTTTGTAGTTTTTGCCTTTTTTTAGTTTTTTCAGTTTTTTTTCAGTTTTTAGTTTTTTACCTTTTTTAGCCTAAAATTTTATTAGTTTTCTTTTTCTCTTCTATTTTTCAGCTTTTTCCTTTTTTTTAGTTTTTTTTTTAGTTTTTAGTTTTTTTAGTTTTTTACCTTTTTTTAGTTTTTTTTAGTTTTTTTAGTTTTTTAGCCTTTTTATTTTTTTTTATTAGTTTTTAGTTTTTTTGTAGTTTTTGCCTTTTTTTAGTTTTTTCCATGACGTCACCTGATCCATCCACAGATCCACACACAGACAACTTATTTTTATATATATAGATATATATATATATATATACTAGCTGTTGGGGTGGCGCTTCGCGCCACCCCAACACCTAGTTGGTGGGGGCGCTTCGCGCCCCCCCCAAGCCCCCCCGCGCGCGTAAGTCGTTACGCGCCATAATAGTTACGCGCCATTGTAGTTGTGTCCCTATGTTATATAAACTTGCGAATATACAACATTCTTTGCTGTCCCATTGTCTTTGCATATAAATAGATTGTCAGGTTATCCCCCTGTTTCCCCCGGTGTCCCCGTTGTAGTTGTGTCCCTGTGTCCCGGTCGTCATTTATATTCCCTGTGTCCCGGGTCCCGGTCATCATTTGTATCCCGGTGTCCCGGTCTGTATATACATTCGTTTTTTAGTTTTGTTTTTCTCCTTTATTTTTTTCCTTTTTTTTCTTTTTTAGCTTATTTAGATTTTTAGATTTTTTAGTTTTTTTTATTAGTTTTTAGTTTTTATTTCTTTTTAGTTTTTTTGTCCCGGTCGTCATTTATATCCCCCTGTTTCCCCCGGTGTCCCCGTTGTAGTTGTGTCCCTGTGTCCCGGTCGTTATTTATTTTTTAGTTTTTTACCTTTTTTTAGTTTTTTTAGTTTTTTAGCTTTTTTATTTTTTTTATTAGTTTTTAGTTTTTTTGTAGTTTTTGCCTTTTTTTTAGTTTTTTTAGTTTTTTAGCTTTTTTTATTAGTTTTTAGTTTTTTTTGTAGTTTTTGCCTTTTTTTAGTTTTTTTAGTTTTTTAGCTTTTTTATTTTTTTTATTAGTTTTTAGTTTTTTTTGTAGTTTTTGCCTTTTTTTAGTTTTTTCAGTTTTGACGTCACCTGATCCAGTTTTTTCAGGTGACGTCACCTGATCCACGATCCACAGATCCACAGACAACTTATTTTTATATATATAGATAGTTTTTTTTTTTTTACTTATGTCCTGGTCGTCATTTATACTCCCTGTGTCCCGGTGCTTTGTTGATTGCTAATCGAACATTCCTTTTGTCCTGGTCGCTTTCTCTTTGAGTGTCGTCATTTATTAGTTTTTTCCTTTTTTTTTTTTAGTTTTTTATTGGTTTTTACCTTTATTTTAGCTTATTTTTCAGTTTTTTCCTTTTTTTTAGTTTTTTTTTATTTTTTATTTTTTTTATTTTTTTACCTTTTTTTAGTTTTTTTAGTTTTTTTAGTTTTTTAGCTTTTTTACTTTTTTTATTAGTTTTTAGTTTTTTTTTGTAGTTTTTGCCTTTTTTTAGTTTTTTCAGTTTTTTTTTTAGTTTTTTATTGGTTTTTACCTTTATAGTTTTTTTAGTTTTTTAGCTTTTTTATTTTTTTTATTAGTTTTTAGTTTTTTTTTGTAGTTTTTGCCTTTTTTTAGTTTTTTCAGTTTTGACGTCACCTAATCCAGTTTTTTCAGGTGACGTCACCTGACACTTCCATCCACACATCCATCCATCCATCCATCCACAGACAACTTATTTTTATATATATAGATATATATATATATATATATATATATATATATATATATATATATATATATCTATATATATAAAAATAAGTTGTCTGTGGATGGATGGATGGATGGATGTGTGGATGGATGTGTCAGGTGACGTCACCTGAAAAAACTGGATTAGGTGACGTCAAAACTGAAAAAACTAAAAAAAGGCAAAAACTACAAAAAAAACTAAAAACTAATAAAAAAAATAAAAAAGCTAAAAAACTAAAAAAACTATAAAGGTAAAAACCAATAAAAAACTAAAAAAAAAACTGAAAAAACTAAAAAAAGGCAAAAACTACAAAAAAAAACTAAAAACTAATAAAAAAAGTAAAAAAGCTAAAAAACTAAAAAAACTAAAAAAACTAAAAAAAGGTAAAAAACTAAAAAAAATAAAAAATAAAAAAAAACTAAAAAAAAGGAAAAAACTGAAAAATAAGCTAAAATAAAGGTAAAAACCAATAAAAAACTAAAAAAAAAAAGGAAAAAACTAATAAATGACGACACTCAAAGAGAAAGCGACCAGGACAAAAAACTAAAAAAAAAGGCAAAAACTACAAAAAAACTAAAAACTAATAAAAAAAATAAAAAAGCTAAAAAACTAAAAAAACTAAAAAAAGGTAAAAAACTAAAAAAACTAAAAACTAAAAAAAAACTAAAAAAGGTAAAAACTAAAAGAACTAAAAAAGAAAAAAATAAATGACGACACTCAAAGAGAAAGCGACCAGGACAAAAGGAATGTTCGATTAGCAATCAACAAAGCACCGGGACACAGGGAGTATAAATGACGACCAGGACACAAGTAAAAAAAAAAATTAACAAAACTAAAAAGAAGGTAAAAACTACAAAAAAACTAAAAAGAAAAAAAAACTAAAAACTAATAAAAAAACTAAAAAATCTAAAAATCTAAATAAACTAAAAAAGAAAAAAAAAGGAAAAAAATAAAGGAGAAAAACAAAACTAAAAAACGAATGTATATACAGACCGGTACACCGGGATACAAATGACGACCGGGACACAGGGAATATAAATAACGACCGGGACACAGGGACACAACTACAACGGGGACACCGGGGGAAACAGGGGGATATAAATGACGACCGGGACAAAAAAACTAAAAAGAAATAAAAACTAAAAACTAATAAAAAAAACTAAAAAATCTAAAAATCTAAATAAGCTAAAAAAGAAAAAAAAAGGAAAAAAATAAAGGAGAAAAACAAAACTAAAAAACGAATGTATATACAGACCGGGACACCGGGATACAAATGATGACCGGGACCCGGGACACAGGGAATATAAATGACGACCGGGACACAGGGACACAACTACAACGGGGACACCGGGGGAAACAGGGGGATAACCTGACAATCTATTTATATGCAAAGACAATGGGACAGCAAAGAATGTTGTATATTCGCAAGTTTTACGTAGTTAAAACCATATATATATATATATATATCTATATTCACAGGTGGGACATAGGGACACAACTACAATGGCGCGTAACTATTATGGCGCGTAACGACTTACGCGCGCGGGGGGGCTTGGGGGGGGCGCGAAGCGCCCCCACCAACTAGGTGTTGGGGTGGCGCGAAGCGCCACCCCAACAGCTAGTATATATATATATCTATATATATAAAAATAAGTTGTCTGTGGATGGATGTGTGGATGGATGTGTGGATGGATGTGTCAGGTGACGTCACCTGAAAAAACTGGATTAGGTGACGTCAAAACTGAAAAAACTAAAAAAAGGCAAAAACTACAAAAAAAACTAAAAACTAATAAAAAAAATAAAAAAGCTAAAAAACTAAAAAAACTATAAAGGTAAAAACCAATAAAAAACTAAAAAAAAAACTGAAAAAACTAAAAAAAGGCAAAAACTACAAAAAAAAACTAAAAACTAATAAAAAAAGTAAAAAAGCTAAAAAACTAAAAAAACTAAAAAAACTAAAAAAAGGTAAAAAACTAAAAAAAATAAAAAATAAAAAAAAACTAAAAAAAAGGAAAAAACTGAAAAATAAGCTAAAATAAAGGTAAAAACCAATAAAAAACTAAAAAAAAAGGAAAAAACTAATAAATGACGACACTCAAAGAGAAAGCGACCAGGACAAAAAACTAAAAAAAAAGGCAAAAACTACAAAAAAACTAAAAACTAATAAAAAAAATAAAAAAGCTAAAAAACTAAAAAAACTAAAAAAAGGTAAAAAACTAAAAAAACTAAAAACTAAAAAAAAACTAAAAAAGGTAAAAACTAAAAGAACTAAAAAAGAAAAAAATAAATGACGACACTCAAAGAGAAAGCGACCAGGACAAAAGGAATGTTCGATTAGCAATCAACAAAGCACCGGGACACAGGGAGTATAAATGACGACCAGGACACAAGTAAAAAAAAAAATTAACAAAACTAAAAAGAAGGTAAAAACTACAAAAAAACTAAAAGAAAAAAAAACTAAAAACTAATAAAAAAACTAAAAAATCTAAAAATCTAAATAAACTAAAAAAGAAAAAAAAAGGAAAAAAATAAAGGAGAAAAACAAAACTAAAAAACGAATGTATATACAGACCGGTACACCGGGATACAAATGACGACCGGGACACAGGGAATATAAATAACGACCGGGACACAGGGACACAACTACAACGGGGACACCGGGGGAAACAGGGGGATATAAATGACGACCGGGACAAAAAAACTAAAAAGAAATAAAAACTAAAAACTAATAAAAAAAACTAAAAAATCTAAAAATCTAAATAAGCTAAAAAAGAAAAAAAAAGGAAAAAAATAAAGGAGAAAAACAAAACTAAAAAACGAATGTATATACAGACCGGGACACCGGGATACAAATGATGACCGGGACCCGGGACACAGGGAATATAAATGACGACCGGGACACAGGGACACAACTACAACGGGGACACCGGGGGAAACAGGGGGATAACCTGACAATCTATTTATATGCAAAGACAATGGGACAGCAAAGAATGTTGTATATTCGCAAGTTTTACGTAGTTAAAACCATATATATATATATATATCTATATTCACAGGTGGGACATAGGGACACAACTACAATGGTGCGTAACTATTATGGCGCGTAACGACTTACGCGCGCGGGGGGGCTTGGGGGGGGCGCGAAGCGCCCCCACCAACTAGGTGTTGGGGTGGCGCGAAGCGCCACCCCAACAGCTAGTATATATATATATATATATATATATATATATATATATGTTTTTAACTACGTAAAACTTGCGAATATACAACATTCTTTGCTGTCCCATTGTCTGTGCATATAAATAGATTGTCAGGTTTACCGACTCTTGAACATGCAACATATAATGGTCCATGGGAAAACAATCCGTATTCAGATCTATACCTCATGATTCTAATGATTGCCCTTGAGCTTTGTTGATGGTGATTGCTAATCGACCATTCCCTGAGTCGCCATCGTCATTTATATATCCCCCTGTGCACCCCGGCGTCCCCTTTGTAATTATGTCCCTGTGTCCCGGTCGTCATTTATATTCCCTGTGTCCCGGTCGTCATTTGTGTCCCGGTGTTCCAGTCTGTGATTTCTCTTTGAGTGTCCCGGGCGTCATTTATATTCCTTGTGTCCCGGTGTCCCGGTCGTCATTTATATCCCCCTGTGCCCCCCGGCGTCCCCATTGTAGTTGTGTCCCTGTGTCCCGGTCGTCATTTACCTTTTTTAATTTTTTTTTCTTCTTTTGTATTAGTGTGAAATAATTCAGACATCATATGCGGACAAACACGCAACGACATATGCGGACAGACAGACATAACCCACAAACAACTTATTTTTATATATATTTATTCATATTTTTTTAGTTTTCTTTTTCTCTTTTATTTTTCAGTTTTTTCCTTTTTTTTAGTTTTTTTCTTTTTTAGTTTTTAGTTTTTTTTAGTTTTATACCTTTTTTTAGTTTTTTTTAGTTTTTTTAGTTTTTTAGCTTTTTAGTTTTTTTATTAGTTTTTATTTTTTTGTAGTTTTTGCCTTTTTTTATTTTTTTCAGTTTTTTTTTAGTTATTAGATTTTTACCTTTTTTTAGTTTTTTTTAGTTTTTTAGCTTTTTTAGTTTTTTTTTCTTTTTAGTTTTTTTTGTAGTTTTTACCTTTTTTAGTTTTTTTCTTCTTTATTAATATTTTTTAGTTTTCTTTTTCTCTTATTTTTCAGTTTTTTCCTTTTTTTTAGTTTTTTCTTTTTTAGTTTTTTGTTTTTTTTTGTTTTTTACCTTTTTTTAGTTTTTTTAGTTTTTTTAGTTTTTTAGCTTTTTTAGTTTTTTTATTAGTTTTTAGTTTTTTTTTAGTTTTTGCCTTTTTTTAGTTTTTTCAGTTTTTTTTAGTTTTTAGTTTTTTATCTTTTTTTAGTTTTTTTTAGTTTTTTAGCTTTTTTTAGTTTTTTTTCTTTTTAGTTTTTTTTTGTAGTTTTTACCTTTTTTAGTTTTTTTTCTTCTTTTGTATTAGTGTGAAATAATTCAGACGTCATATGCGGACAAACACGACGTCACTCGACAGACAGACAGACAGACATAACCCACAAAAAACTTATTTTTATATATATTTATTCATATTTTTTTAGTTTTCTTTTTCTCTTTTATTTTTCAGTTTTTTCCTTTTTTTTAGTTTTTTTCTTTTTTAGTTTTTAGTTTTTTTTAGTTTTTTACCTTTTTTTAGTTTTTTTTAGTTTTTTTAGTTTTTTAGCTTTTTTAGTTTTTTTTTTATTAGTTTTTAGTTTTTTTTATTAGTTTTTATTTTTTTTGTAGTTTTTGCCTTTTTTTATTTTTTTCAGTTTTTTTTTAGTTATTAGATTTTTACCTTTTTTTAGTTTTTTTAGTTTTTTAGCTTTTTTAGTTTTTTTTTCTTTTTAGTTTTTTTTGTAGTTTTTACCTCTTTTAGTTTTTTCTTCTTTTGTATTAGTGTGAAATAATTCAGACGTCATATGCGGACAAACATGACGTCACCTGATCCACAGATCCACAGATCCACAGACAACTTATTTTTATATAGATATATATATATATATATATATATATATATATATATATATATATATATATATATATATATATATATATATATATATATATATATATATATATATATATATATATATGTGTGTGTGTTTGTGTGTGTGTGTGTGTGTGTGTGTGTGTGTGTGTGTGTGTGTGTGTGTGTGTGTGTGTGTGTGTGTGTGTGTGTGTGTGTTTGTGTGTATACACACAGTCAGAATGGACCCTCCTTTTTTGGCTCTTATAACCGTATTTACCTCAATGCCCAGTAATTTAGATTTTGGATGGCTTTAGTTTTTGATGGGGTTTGTAATCCCTCCGTCATTAAACGTATTTTTTTTCTTTTGTGAACCCATTTTATAGAAATAATTCCGGTTGTCATATCTCTATCACCAAGGAATATTATAGTCATAGTTCATATCGTTTAACATCTTCTTCGTGATCAAATATTGCATGAAACAGAAGTGGTAAAGGAGGCAATTAACAAGTTCTATTTGGTATCAATTAACCTTTTTCTTTTATCCATTATGCTGTCACGAAATACCAGAATCATGGAAATGGTAAAAAGGAATCAAGCTGTTATTTTTGAAATTTGATTTAGCACATGACCTTTTGGCTATGCACACTGCAATCCTGTAAACACTTTCTTTCATAATTTTTTTTTGCCATTCAAGCTTTTGTCGTTTCTTTCTTAAATCACGTATCTGTTTATAGTTCAATTTTTATAAAGATAGTCGTGTATGGCAGGATTTGTATTAAAGCGGACCAAGTGCAGTAAAGTAACTGTTGATATACACAGGCATCGCCAGTAAGAAACCAAAATTAAGTTTTTCGCTTTTCATCTGCTGATTGTGATTTTGAATCTGTTAGGCCGATTTCGTCGTTCTCTTTTAAATTCTTTTTTATTCTGTTTGATCTTTGTATTTATTTAAGTCATGTTTCAGGTGTAGGGAAATTTTCATAAAGACACCAATATATTTACCGTAAAGATTCAGAGTTGAGGAAAGTAACTCTTGAGTTGCGCATAGGCTTATCAAGCTAATAATCGTAAATAAAATAAATGGTTTCTCCTGGGCCATTTGTGACGTATGTCGCGCAGAGAGACGTTTTATGGCAGTTAATTTTATCACCTGGTCTCCTCCTCTGTCGGCTCTGCGACAGCTGGGATCGAAACCCTAGCCCCAAATTACGAAGCAAGGGATCAATCCATTAAGCTAACACAGGTCAAGACTTCTCAAGTTAAGTAACTAAAACTAAATTAGTTGGCCTTGGTAATAATTGTCTAGAATCAGTAAAAATATGTGGGACCGGTCGATCATGAGAAGTATGATTACTTTATGGCAAGAAAAATGACCAGAAAAGCATGTTAGATCTTGATCACCGTTGCTAATACTCTTTATTATTATTATTTTTTTTTGAGCAACTGTTGAAACGTCTTGCCACTGTATGGATTAGAACTTGACTCTAAACACACTGAAAAATATGGACTGTTATTTATGTGCTGGAATTTAGTCACTTTGACACTTTGAGCCACCTCTTTTCTTTAAAGTTGAAAATATCTGGACATTTGATGATGAGGCATTAAATGATCCTATTTGCAAAAACAGTAATAAATTGTAAATGTGTGTGATTTTTTTATGAGGTCTAGAATTTAATATATTTAAGATAATTTGGCTTCTAATAGTGCAATGAGACTTAAGTTTGCGGCTGGGAAAACAGAGCATTTAAAATGCCTTCATTTTCAACTCAATTTGTTGGTTATGATGATACAAAAGATATTTTCTCTCTCTTTCTCTCTAAAAAAAAAAGAAGAAAGATTTAATGAAAATAAAATGCAATATTTATGACTATTTTTTTTTCTCTCATTGAACAAGTTTTAGTTTAATGTATTTATTATAACTTCCCTTCTTATTGTAAAACTGGAATGCAAATATTGGGCTAAGACAAACAGTTTTAGTCTTTCAGTTTTAAGTGCCTCTGTTTGCAATTTAGCGTGGAAAGAAAGTGTTTTGCTTTATGCTTTATGATGAGATTGAATATTAACGAATCTAGTGAAAGTGACATTTATTAACCTTAAAATTGGTTTTGGGCTACGTATCACTCTTGAGCGTCTTTGGAACTGGACAAACCCCTTTAATAAACCCTCTCGAAACACCTCTAAGCTTTTCTTAAGAGAAAAATCCAATCTGTTTATGTTGCTCAATGAGAGACAAGGAAGAGTGTTAGTTATTCATATTTTTTGGGTTAGTTGAAAACATCAGGAGGACAAAGGGGGTTTCAATTGATAGCTGAAGAATAGGACTAGCAGATATTTGTCATTTTTCAGAAGTCTTATTATGCTGGGAGACATAGTTTTGGAAAATAACAAGATGAATATACCAGTTCAAAAAGTGCTACGTTGCCCTATTTGTTAATTTTGCACCTTTTTGCACTATTTTAAACACTACTCACCTCTTACACTGTTTCTTATTTTCTTTTTACGCTGATTTTTGAAAACTGCAGTGCGTGCAAGTAAGTACAGCGGACATGAGTGATTTTTTCGTCGTTTATTTTTGTGTTTTGATTTTTGGCGTCCATTATTTTGTTTCGTCCCGTGACGTCTTGTAGTCATGTTCGCGTTTTAGTTATTAAAGCTACCATTTTGCTTTTTTGTCTGTAGCAGTTTTTGCACACGTGTCCGTCAAACTTCTTGTGATTTTATCCCCCTAGTATAGACCTGAGATATGTATTTTTGTGTATCATTTTAGTACCTATACGCAATTCGAACTACGCAGTGTCCCAAGTTTTTCAGGGTTTTCCCTAACTTCCTCAAAAGAAAATTGAATTCTCTGAATTCTCCCCGAACATTGACGCTCGTAAACTCATGACAAAACGGAAATTTTTAACTTCCGTTTATGTTAATTTTTCTTGGAATAAGAATCAAGATTTCCTTCAAGAAAACCCCTTAAAAATTTAGGGATAGCAGAAGCACAGCTCGTGTTGCTTGTGCTCACAGCATTTATAGTATAGATCCGGTTATTTTTCCAGTAAGAACGTGCCTTTTTTATTATTATTGTTATTTTTTATTATCATTTCGATTTGTAACACTAATCACTAAGGGACCGACCTTTGCTTGGTGAAAATACCGACAGTTTTTAAATCTCTTTCGGAAAACAACTTTTGTACGAGCTTTTTAAAATATTTAGCCGATAGACTCATCTTCAACAAATTTCTAAAACTGTTCCAAGTGTTTAAGACGCCATTTATTTAAAAAAATTTTCGACGTGAAGGCCTCTGACTAATTTTCCCAAAGCAGTGACTTGTCTAGATTATTTTTTCCCACTTGGAAATTGATAGTGTGTCAATTTTCATTAAAACAAAATTCGAGTAAATAGATAAATATACAGTTATTATAGTATTGTTCATTTAATAGGATAGAATATAGGTAATTAAATGATCTTCAATGTAACATGAAGAGGTATCTGGGGATTTTAATTACTTGCATGACCAATATTTCAGC
>NW_027066987.1:0-15102 GCF_032884065.1 Artemia franciscana | reverse complement strand
ATTGTAGTTATGTCCCTGTGTCCCACCTGTGAATTGAGATAGATATAAATATATATATTTTTTGAACTACATAAAACTTGCGAATATACAACATTCTTCGCTGTCCAATTTAACTACGTAAAACTTAAGAATATACAACATTCTTCTTGTCCTATTGTTTGTGCATATAAATAGATTGTTAGGTTACCTAACTCTATGAACATGCAACATAAAATTGTCCTTGGAAAAGCAATCCGTATTCAGATCTATACCTGATTATTCTAATGATTGCCCTTTAGCTTTGTTGATGCTGATTGCTAATCAAACATTCCCTGTGTCCCGTCGTCATTTATATATCCCCTGTGCCCCCTGGCACCCCCCTTGTAGTTGTGTCCCTGTGTCCTGGTCGTCATTTATATTCCCAGTATTCCGGTCGTCATTTGTGTCCCGGTGTCCCAGTCTGTACTTTCTCTTTGAGTGTTGAGGTCGTCATTTATATTCCCTGTGTCCCAGCATCCCGGTCGTCATTTGTTTCCCGGTGTCCGGTCTGTAATTTCTCTTCGAACAATCCCTGTGTCCCGGTCGTCATTTATATCTTCCCTGTACCCCCGTCGTCCCCTTTGTAGTTGTGTCACTGTGTCCCGGTCGTCATTTATATTCCCTGTGTCCTGGTGTCCCAGTCTGTAATTTCTCTTTGAGGTTTCCGGTCGTCATTTATATTCCCTGTATCCCCCTGTCCCGGTCGTCATTTGTGTCCCGGTCTGTAATTTCATCAGTTGACAAACATGACGTCAGTCGACAAACAATTTCATGACGCATACAGCTCAATCCTTACAATGACGTCAGTCGACACACCTGAAGTCACTCGACAGACACACAGACAACTTATTTTTATATATATAGATATATAGCTGTTGGGGGGGGGGGGCTTGGGGGTATCGCGCCCCCAAGCCCCCCGCGCGCGTAAGTCGTTACACGCCATATTAGTTACCTGCCATTGTAGTTGTGTCCCTGTGTCCCACCTGTGAATTGAGATAGATATAAATATATATATTTTTTGAACTACATAAAACTTGCGAATATACAACATTCTTCGCTGTTCAATTTAACTACGTAAAACTTAAGAATATACAACATTCTTCCATGTCCTATTGTTTGTGCATATAAATAGATTGTTAGGTTTCCCTAACTTTTGAACATGCAACATAAAATTGTCCATGGGAAAAACAATCCGTATTCTGATCTATACCTGATTATTCTAATGATTGCCCTTTAGCTTTGTTGATGCTGATTGCTAATCAAACATTCCCTGTGTCCCCGTCGTCATTTATATATCCCCCTGTGCCCCCTGGCACCCCCCCTTGTAGTTGTGTCCCTGTGTCCTGGTCGTCATTTATATTCCCAGTATTCCGGTCGTCATTTGTGTCCCGGTGTCCCAGTCTGTACTTTCTCTTTGAGTGTCGAGGTCGTCATTTATATTCCCTGTGTCCCATCATCCCGGTCGTCATTGTTTCCCGGTGTCCCGGTCTGTAATTTCTCTTCGAACAATCCCTGTGTCCCGGTCGTCATTTATATATCTTCCATGTACCCCCGTCGTCCCCTTTGTAGTTGTGTCACTGTGTCCCGGTCGTCATTTATATTCCCTGTGTCCCGGTGTTCCAGTCTGTAATTTCTCTTTGAGGTTCCCGGTCGTCATTTATATTCCCTGTATCCCCGTATCCCGGTCGTCATTTGCGTCCGGTCTGTAATTTCATCAGTTGACAAACATGACGTCAGTCGACAAACAATTTCATGACGCATACAGCTCAATCCTTACAATGACGTCAGTCGGACACACCTGAAGTCACTCGACAGACACACAGACAACTTATTTTTATATATATAGATATATAGCTGTTGGGGGGGCTTGGGGGGCATCGCGCGCCCCAAGCCCCCCGCGCGCGTAAGTCGTTACACGCCATATTAGTTACCTGCCATTGTAGTTGTGTCCCTGTGTCCCACCTGTGAATTGAGATAGATATAAATATTATGAAAAGAGAAATCACCAATGCTACAGCACAAACACAAAAAAAAGAGACAGAAGGAGAAAAGGAAGACTGTTTCCTAAATTAGTGATTAATATAGACCAGCCACTTGAATGAGGCCTTAACCCTACTCATCCATACAATCACATAGGTCAAACAGCATAGCCACACACAATCAACCAAAAAGAATAATCCATGGACAGGCAGTCATGTCGTCAATAAGTATAAGTCGTCATTTACCGAAAAATAGAAAAAATAATATAGACAAATAATTCAGAAGCAACACCCAACACAAGGGCTCATCAGGAGAATACACTGGCCTATATAGGTTTTGCCACTCTAAATTCTCTACCCAGCACAGTGTTGTGGCTACCACAGAATATCCATGGCATCCCCGCGTCAGGTATCACCCCCAAAATACATGCCTATGAAAAAAAAACAGCAAATGTAAAACAACCAAGTAAACCAAAACCAGCTTATCTTATTATATATCCCTCCCTTTAGCAACAATAGGTGAACTAAATATTATAAATTTACCAAATCACAAATATTAACACATTGCAAAAAACCTGAATGAACTAAACAATTATAGAATTCATCTTTACCATGTGGGTAATTTTTAAAAAAATCCGCTCAATTAGAAACACAATTCAAAATAAATGGCGCTGTGACAACATTTCTCGAACCTCCGAAATTAGTTAAAAATTTCTTTAAGTATTTCTAGATAATTCTTTTGATATTTATTTAAAAGTTCGTTATAATGAAAACTAGATTTTTAAATTGCCAAGTTAATTTATTTTTTGAACTAAATAAAACTTGCGAATATACAACATTCTTCGCTGTCCAATTTAACTACGTAAAACTTAAGAATATACAACATTCTTCCATGTCCTATTGTTTGTGCATATAAATAGATTGTTAGGTTTACCTAACTCTTGAACATGCAACATAAAATTGTCCATGGGAAAAGCAATCCGTATTCAGATCTATACCTGATTATTCTAATGATTGCCCTTTAGCTTTGTTGATGCTGATTGCTAATCAAACATTCCCTGTGTCCCCGTCGTCATTTATATATCCCCCTGTGCCCCCCTGGCACCCCCCTTGTAGTTGTGTCCCTGTGTCCTGGTCGTCATTTATATTCCCAGTATTCCGTCGTCATTTGTGTCCCAGTGTCCCAGTCTCTACTTTCTCTTTGAGTGTCGAGGTCGTCATTTATATTCCCTGTGTCCCAGCATCCCGGTCGTCATTTGTTTCCCGGTGTCCCGGTCTGTAGTTTCTCTTCGAACAATCCCTGTGTCCCGGTCGTCATTTATATATCTTCCCTGTACCCCCGTCGTCCCCTTTGTAGTTGTGTCACTGTGTCCCGGTCGTCATTTATATTCCCTGTGTCCCGGTGTCCCAGTCTGTAATTTCTCTTCGAGGTTCCCGGTCGTCATTTATATTCCCTGTATTCCCGTGTCCCGGTCGTCATTTGTGTCCCGGTCTGTAATTTCATCAGTTGACAAACATGACGTCAGTCGACAAACAATTTCATGACGCATACAGCTCAATCCTTACAATGACGTCAGTCGACACACCTGAAGTCACTCGACAGACACACAGACACCTTATTTTTATATATATAGATATATAGCTGTTGGGGGGGGGGGCTTGGGGGGGCATCGCACCCCCAAGCCCCCCGCGCGCGTAAGTCGTTACACGCCATATTAGTTACCTGCCATTGTAGTTGTGTTCCTGTGTCCCACCTATGAATTGAGAAAGATATAAATATATATATTTGTGAACTACATAAAACTTGCGAATATACAACATTCTTCGCTGTCCAATTTAACTACGTAAACTTAAGAATATACAACATTCTTCCATGTCCTATTGTTTTGTCCATAAAATAGATTGTTAGGTTTACCTAACTCTTGAACATGCAACATAAAATTGTCCATGGGAAAAAGCAATCCGTATTCAGATCTATACCTGATTATTCTAATGATTGCCCTTTAGCTTTGTTGATGCTGATTGCTAATCAAACATTCCCTGTGTCCCCGTCGTCATTTATATATCCCCCTGTGCCCCCTGGCACCCCCCTTGTAGTTGTGTTTCTGTGTCCTGGTCGTCATTTATATTCCCAGTATTCTGGTCGTCATTTGTGTCCCGGTGTCCCAGTCTGTACTTTCTCTTTGAGTGTCGAGGTCGTCATTTATATTCCCTGTGTCCCAGCATCCCGGTCGTCATTTGTTTCCCGGTGTCCCGGTCTGTAATTTCTCTTCGAACAATCCCTGTGTCCCGGTTGTCATTTATATATCTTCCCTGTACCCCGTCGTCCCCTTTGTAGTTTTGTCACTGTGTCCCGGTCGTCATTTATATTCCCTGTGTCCCGGTGTCCCAGTCTGTAATTTCTCTTTGAGGTTCCCGGTCGTCATTTATATTCCCTGTATCCCCGTGTCCCGGTCGTCATTTGTGTCCGGGTCTGTAATTTCATCAGTTGACAAACATGACGTCAGTCGACAAACAATTTCATGACGCATACAGCTCAATCCTTACAATGACGTCAGTCGACACACCTGAAGTCACTCGACAGACAAACAGACAACTTATTTTTATATATATAGATATATAGCTGTTGGGGGGGGCTTGGGGGGCAACGCACCCCCAAGCCCCCCGCGCGCGTAAGTCGTTACACGCCATATTAGTTACCTGCCATTGTAGTTGTGTCCCTGTGTCCCACCTGTGAATTGAGATAGATATAAATATCATGAAAAGAGAAATCACCAATGCTACAGCACAAACACAAAAAAAAAGAGACAGAAGGAGAAAAGGAAGACTGTTTTCCTAAATTAGTGATTTATATAGACCAGCACTTGAATGAGGCCTTAACCCTACTCATCCATACAATCACATAGGTCAAACAGCATAGCCACACACAATCAACCATAAAGAATAATCCATGGACAGGTAGTCATGTCGTCAATAAGTATAAGTCGTCATTTACCGAACAATAGAAAAAATAATATAGACAAATAATTCAGAGGCAACACCCAACACAAGGGCTCATCAGGAGAATACACTGGCCTATTTAGGGTTTTGCCACTCTAAATTCTCTACCCAGCACAGTGTTGTGGCTACCACAGAATATCCATGGCATCCCCGCGTCAGGTATCACCCCCAAAATACATGCCTATGAAAAAAAACAGCAAATGTAAAACAACCAAGTAAAACCAAAACAAGCTTATCCTATTAATATATCCCTCCCTTTAGCAACAATAGGTAAACTAAATATTATAAATTTTACCAAATCACAAATATTAACACATTGCAAAAAACCTGAATGAACTAAACAATTATAGAATTCATCTTTACCATGTGGGTAATTTTTTAAAAAATCCGCTCAATTAGAAACACAATTCAAAATAAATGGCGCTGTGACAACATTTCTCGAACCTCCAAAATTAGTTAAAAATTTCTTTAAGTATTTCTAGATAATTCTTTTGATATTTATTTAAAAGTTCGTTATAATGAAAACTAGATTTTTTAAATTGCCAAGTTAATTTATTTTTTGAACTAAATGAAACTTGCGAATATACAACATTCTTCGCTGTCCAATTTAACTACGTAAAACTTAAGAATATACAACATTCTTCCATGTCCTATTGTTTGTGCATATAAATAGATTGTTAGGTTTACCTAACTCTTGAACATGTAACATAAAATTGTCCATGGGAAAAGCAATCCGTATTCAGATCTATACCTGATTATTCTAATGATTGCCCTTTAGCTTTGTTGATGCTGATTGCTAATCAAACATTCCCTGTGTCCCCGTCGTCATTTATATATCCCCCTGTGCCCCCTGGCACCCCCCTTGTAGTTGTGTCCCTGTGTCCTGGTCGTCATATAATATTCCCAGTATTCCGGTCGTCATTTTTGTCCCAGTGTCCCAGTCTGTACTTTCTCTTTGAGTGTCGAGGTCGTCATTTATATTCCCTGTGTCCCAGCATCCCGGTCGTCAATTGTTTCCCGGTGTCCCGGTCTGTAATTTCTCTTCGAACAATCCCTGTGTCCCGGTCGTCATTTATATATCTTCCCTGTACCCCCGTCGTCCCCTTTGTAGTTGTGTCACTGTGTCCCGGTCGTCATTTATATTCCCTGTGTCCCGGTGTCCCAGTCTGTAATTTCTCTTTGAGGTTCCCGGTCGTCATTTATATTCCCTGTATCCCCGTGTCCCGGTCGTCATTTGTGTCCCGGTCTGTAATTTCATCAGTTGACAAACATGACGTCAGTCGACAAACAATTTCATGACGCATACAGCTCAATCCTTACAATGACGTCAGTCGACACACCTGAAGTCACTCGACAGACACACAGACAACTTATTTTTATATATATAGATGTATAGCTGTTGGGGGGGGGGGGGCTTGGGGGGGCATCGCGCACCCAAGCTTCCCGCGCGCGTATGTCGTTACACGCCATATTAGTTACCTGCCATTGTAGTTGTGTCCCTGTGTCCCACCTGTGAATTGAGATAGATATAAATATATATATTTTTTGAACTACATAAAACTTGCGAATATACAACATTCTTCGCTGTCCAATTTAACTACGTAAAACTTAAGAATATACAACATTCTTCCATGTCCTATTGTTTGTGCATATAAATAGATTGTTAGGTTTACCTAACTCTTGAACATGCAACATAAAATTGTCCATGGGAAAAGCAATCCGTATTCAGATCTATACCTGATTATTCTAATGATTGCCCTTAAGCTTTGTTGATGCTGATTGCTAATCAAACATTCCCTGTGTCCCCATCGTCATTTATATATCCCCCTGTGCCCCCTGGCACCCCCCTTGTAGTTGTGTCCCTGTGTCCTGGTCTTCATTTATATTCCCAGTATTCCGGTCGTCATTTGTGTCCCGGTGTCCCAGTCTGTACTTTCTCTTTGAGTGTCGAGGTCGTCATTTATATTCCGTGTGTCCCAGAATCCCGGTCGTCATTTGTTTCCCGGTGTCCCGGTCTGTAATTTCTCTTCGAACAATCCCTGTGTCCCGGTCGTCATTTATATATCTTCCCTGTACCCCCGTCGTCCCCTTTGTAGTTGTGTCACTGTGTCCCGGTCGTCATTTATATTCCCTGTGTCCCGGTGACCCAGTCCGTAATTTCTCTTTGAGGTTCCCGGTCGTCATTTATATTCCCTGTATCCCCGTGTCCCGGTCGTCATTTGTGTCCCGGTCTGTAATTTCATCAGTTGACAAACATGACGTCAGTCGACAAACAATTTCATGACGCATACAGCTCAATTCTTACAATGACGTAAGTCGACACACCTGAAGTCACTCGACAGACACACAGACAACTTATTTATATATATATATATAGATATATAGCTGTTGGGGGGGGGGGGGCTTGGGGGGTCATCGCGCCCCCAAGCCCCCCGCGCGCGTAAGTCGTTACACTCCATATTAGTTACCGGCCATTGTAGTTGTGTCCCTGTGTCCCACCTATGAATTGAGATAGATATAAATATATATATTTTTTGAACTACATAAAACTTTCGAATATACAACATTCTTCGCTGTCCAATTTAACTACGTAAAACTTAAGAATATACAACATTCTTCCATGTCCTATTTTTTGTGCATATAAATAGATTGTTAGGTTTACCTAACTCTTGAACATGCAACATAAAATTGTCCATGGGAAAAGCAATCCGTATTCAGATCTATACCTGATTATTCTAATGATTGCCCTTTAGCTTTGTTGATGCTGATTGCTAATCAAACATTCCCTGTGTCCCCGTCGTCATTTATATATCCCCCTGTGCCCCCTGGCACCCTCCTTGTAGTTGTGTCCCTGTGTCCTGGTCGTCATTTATATTCCCAGTATTCCGGTCGTCATTTGTGTCCCGGTGTCCCAGTCTGTACTTTCTCTTTGAGTGTCGAGGTCGTCATTTATATTCCCTGTGTCCCAGCATCCCGGTCGTCATTTGTTTCCCGGTGTCCCGGTCTGTAATTTCTCTTCGAACAATCCCTGTGTCCCGGTCGTCATTTATATATCTTCCCTCTACCCCCGTCGTCCCCTTTGTAGTTGTGTCACTGTGTCCCGGTCGTCATTTATATTCCCTGTGTCCCGGTGTCCCAGTCTGTAATTTCTCTTTGAGGTTCCCGGTCGTCATTTATATTCCCTGTATCCCCGTGTCCCGGTCGTCATTTGTGTCCCGGTCTGTAATTTCATCAGTTGACACACATGACGTCAGTCGACAAACAATTTCATGACGCATACAGCTCAATCTTTACAATGACGTCAGTCAACACACCTGAAATCACTCGACAGACACACAGACAACTTATTTTTATATATATATATAGATATATAGCTGTTGGGGGGGGGAGGCTTTGCGGGGCATCGCGCCCCCAAGCCCCCCGCGCGCGTAAGTCGTTACACGCCATATTAGTTACCTGCCATTGTAGTTGTGTCCCTGTGTCCCACCTGTGAATTGAGATAGATATAAATATATATATTTTTTGAACTACATAAAACTTGCGAATATACAACATTCTTCGCTGTCCAATTTAACTACGTAAAACTTAAGAATATACAACATTCTTCTATGTCCTACTGTTTGTGCATATAAATAGATTGTTAGGTTTACCTAACTCTTGAACATGCAACATAAAATTGTCCATGGGAAAAGCAATCCGTATTCAGATCTATACCTGATTATTCTAATGATTGCCCTTTAGCTTTGTTGATGCTGATTGCTAATCAAACATTCCCTGTGTCCCCGTCGTTATTTATATATCCCCCTGTGCCCCCTGGCACCCTCCTTGTAGTTGTGTCCCTGTGTCCTGGTCGTCATTTATATTCCCAGTATTCCGGTCGTCATTTGTGTCCCGGTGTCCCAGTCTGTACTTTCTCTTTGAGTGTCGAGGTCGTCATTTATATTCCCTGTGTCCCAGCATCCCGGTCGTCATTTGTTTCCCGGTGTCCCGGTCTGTAATTTCTCTTCGAACAATCCCTGTGTCCCGGTCGTCATTTATATATCTTCCCTCTACCCCCGTCGTCCCCTTTGTAGTTGTGTCACTGTGTCCCGGTCGTCATTTATATTCCCTGTGTCCCGGTGTCCCAGTCTGTAATTTCTCTTTGAGGTTCCCGGTCGTCATTTATATTCCCTGTATCCCCGTGTCCCGGTCGTCATTTGTGTCCCGGTCTGTAATTTCATCAGTTGACACACATGACGTCAGTCGACAAACAATTCATGACGCATACAGCTCAATCTTTACAATGACGTCAGTCAACACACCTGAAATCACTCGACAGACACACAGACAACTTATTTTTATATATATATATATATATATAGCTGTTGGGGGGGGGAGGCTTTGCGGGGCATCGCGCCCCCAAGCCCCCCGCGCGCGTAAGTCGTTACACGCCATATTAGTTACCTGCCATTGTAGTTGTGTCCCTGTGTCCCGCCTGTGAATTGAGATATATATAAATATATATATTTTTTGAACTACATAAAACTTGCGAATATACAACATTCTTCGCTGTCCAATTTAACTACGTAAAACTTAAGAATATACAACATTCTTCCATGTCCTATTGTTTGTGCATATAAATAGATTGTTAGGTTTACCTAACTCTTGAACATGCAACATAAATTGTCCATGGGAAAAGCAATCCGTATTCAGATCTATACCTGATTATTCTAATGATTGCCCTCTTTAGCTTTGTTGATGCTGATTGCTAATCAAACATTCCCTGTGTCCCCGTCGTCATTTATATATCCCCCTGTGCCCCCTGGCACCCCCCTTGTAGTTGTGTCCCTGTGTCCTGGTCGTCATTTATATTCCCAGTATTCCGGTGGTCATTTGTGTCCCGGTGTCCCAGTCTGTACTTTCTCTTTGAGTATCGAGGTCGTCATTTATATTCCTTGTGTCCCAGCATCCCGGTCGTCATTTGTTTCCCGGTGTCCCGGTCTGTAATTTCTCTTCGAATAATCCCTGTGTCCCGTCGTCATTTATATATCTTCCCTGTACCCCCGTCGTCCCCTTTGTAGTTGTGTCACTGTGTCCCGGTCGTCATTTATATTCCCTGTGTCCCGGTGTCCCAGTCTGTAATTTCTCTTTGAGGTTCCCGGTCGTCATTTATATTCCCTGTATCCCCGTGTCCCGGTCGTCATTTGTGTCCCGGTCTGTAATTTCATCAGTTGACAAACATGACGTCAGTCGACAAACAATTTCATGACGCATACAGCTCAATCCTTACAATGACGTCAGTCGACACACCTGAAGTCACTCGACAGACACACAGACAACTTATTTTTATATATATAGATATATAGCTGTTGGGGGGGGGCTTGGGGGGGCATCGCGCCCCCAAGCCCCCCGCGCGCGTAAGTCGTTACACGCCATATTAGTTACCTGCCATTGTAGTTGTGTCCCTGTGTCCCACCTGTGAATTGAGATAGATATAAATATATATATTTTTTGAACTACATAAAACTTGCGAATATACAACATTCTTCGCTGTCCAATTTAACTACGTAAAACTTAAGAATAAACAACATTCTTCCATGTCCTATTGTTTGTGCATATAAATAGATTGTTAGGTTTACCTAACTCTTGAACATGCAACATAAAATTGTCCATGGGAAAAGCAATCCGTATTCAGATCTATACCTGATTATTCTAATGATTGCCCTTTAGCTTTGTTGATGCTGATTGCTAATCAAACATTCCCTGTGTCCCTGTCGTCATTTATATATCCCCCTGTGCCCCCTGGCACCCCCCTTGTAGTTGTGTCCCTGTGTCCTGGTCGTCATTTATATTCCCAGTATTCCGGTCGTCATTTGTGTCCCGGTGTCCCAGTCTGTACTTTCTCTTTGAGTGTCGAGGTCGTCATTTATATTCCCTGTGTCCCAGCATCCCGGTCGTCATTTGTTTCCCGGTGTCCTGGTCTGTAATTTCTCTTCGAAAAATCCCTGTGTCCTGGTCGTCATTTATATATCTTCCCTGTACCCCCGTCGTCCCCTTTGTAGTTGTGTCACTGTGTCCCGGTCGTCATTTATATTCCCTGTGTCCCGGTGTCCCAGTCTGTAATTTCTCTTTGAGGTTCCCGGTCGTCATTTATATTCCCTGTATCCCCTTGTCCCGGTCGTCATTTGTGTCCCGGTCTGTAATTTCATCAGTTGAGAAGCATGACGTCAGTCGACAAACAATTTCATGACGCATACAGCTCAATCCTTACAATGACGTCAGTCGACACACCTGAAGTCACTCGACAGACACACAGACAACTTATTTTTATATATATAGATATATAGCTGTTGGGAGGGGGCTTGGGGGGCATCGCGCCCCCAAGCCCCCCGCGCGCGTAAGTCGTTACACGCCATATTAGTTACCTGCGATTGTAGTTGTGTCCCTGTGTCCCACCTGTGAATTGAGATAGATATAAATATATATATTTTTTGAACTACATAAACTTGCGAATATACAACATTCTTCGCTGTCCAATTTAACTACGTAAAACTTAAGAATATACAACATTCTTCCATGTCCTATTGTTTGTGCATATAAATAGATTGTTAGGTTTACCTAACTCTTGAACATGCAACATAAAATTGTCCATGGGAAAAGCAATCCGTATTCAGATCTATACCTGATTATTCTAATGATTGCCCTTTAGCTTTGTTGATGCTGATTGCTAATCAAACATTCCCTGTGTCCCCGTCGTCATTTATATATCCCCCTGTGCCCCCTGGCACCCCCCTTGTAGTTGTGTCCCTGTGTCCTGGTCGTCATTTATATTCCCAGTATTCCGGTCGTCATTTGTGTCCCGGTTTCCCAGTCTGTACTTTCTCTTTGAGTGTCGAGGTCGTCATTTATATTCCCTGTGTCCCAGCATCCCGGTCGTCATTTGTTTGCCGGTTTCCCGGTCTGTAATTTCTCTTCGAACAATCCCTGTGTCCCGGTCGTCATTTATATATCTTCCCTGTACCCCCGTCGTCCCCTTTGTAGTTGTGTCACTGTGTCCCGGTCGTCATTTATATTCCCTGTGTCCCGGTGTCCCAGTCTGTAATTTCTCTTTGAGGTTCCCGGTCGTCATTTATACTCCCTGTATCCCCGTGTCCCGGTCGTCATTTGTGTCCCGGTCTGTAATTTCATCAGTTGACAAACATGACGTCAGTCGACAAACAATTTCATGACGCATACAGCTCAATCCTTAGAATGACGTCAGTCGACACACCTTAAGTCACTCGACAGACACACAGACAACTTATTTTTATATATATAGATATATAGCTGTTGGGGGGGGGCTTGGGGGGGCATCGCGCCCCCAAGCCCCCCGCGCGCGTAAGTCGTTACACGCCATATTAGTTACCTGCCATTGTAGTTGTTTCCCTGTGTCCCACCTGTGAATTAAGATAGATATAAATATATATATTTTTTGAACTACATAAAACTTGCGAATATACAACATTCTTCGCTGTCCAATTTAACTACGTAAAACTTAAGAATATACAACATTCTTCCATGTCCTATTGTTTGTGCATATAAATAGATTGTTAGGTTTACCTAACTCTTGAACATGCAACATAAAATTGTCCATGGGAAAAGCAATCCGTATTCAGATCTATACCTGATTATTCTAATGATTGCCCTTTAGCTTTGTTGATGCTGATTGCTAATCAAACATTCCCTGTGTCCCCGTCGTCATTTATATATCCCCCTGTGCCCCCTGGCACCCCCCTTGTAGTTGTGTCCCTGTGTCCTGGTCGTCATTTATATTCCCAGTATTCCGGTCGTCATTTGTGTCCCGGTGTCCCAGTCTGTACTTTCTCTTTGAGTGTCGAGGTCGTCATTTATATTCCCTGTGTCCCAGCATCCCGGTCGTCATTTGTTTCCCGGTGTCCCGGTCTGTAATTTCTCTTCGAACAATCCCTGTGTCCCGGTCGTCATTTATATATCTTCCCTGTACCCCCGTCGTCCCCTTTGTAGTTGTGTCACTGTGTCCCGGTCGTCATTTATATTCCCTGTGTCCCGGTGTCCCAGTCTGTAATTTCTCTTTGAGGTTCCCGGTCGTCATTTATATTCCCTGTATCCCCGTGTCCCGGTCGTCATTTGTGTCCCGGTCTGTAATTTCATCAGTTGACAAACATGACGTCAGTCGACAAACAATTTCATGACGCATACAGCTCAATCCTTACAATGACGTCAGTCGACACACCTGAAGTCACTCGACAGACACACAGACAACTTATTTTTATATATATAGATATATAGCTGTTGGGGGGGGGGGGCTTGGGGGGGCATCGCGCCCCCAAGCCCCCCGCGCGCGTAAGTCGTTACACGCCATATTAGTTACCTGCCATTGTAGTTGTGTCCCTGTGTCCCACCTGTGAAAATGAGATAGATATAAATATATATATTTTTTGAACTACATAAAACTTGCGAATATACAACATTCTTCGCTGTCCAATTTAACTACGTAAAACTTAAGAATGTACAACATTCTTCCATGTCCTATTGTTTGTGCATATAAATAGATTGTTAGGTTTACCTAACTCTTGAACATGCAACATAAAATTGTCCATGGGAAAAGCAATCCGTATTCAGATCTATACTGATTATTCTAATGATTGCCTTTAGCTTTGTTGATGCTGATTGCTAATCAAACATTCCCTGTGTCCCCGTCGTCATTTATATATCCCCCTGTGCCCCCTGACACCCCCATTGTAGTTGTGTCCCTGATTCCTGGTCGTCATTTATATTCCCAGGATTCCGGTCGTCATTTGTGTCCCGGTGTCCCAGTCTGTACTTTCTCTTTGAGTGTCGAGGTCGTCATTTATATTCCTGTGTCCCAGCATCCCGGTCGTCATTTTTTTCACGGTGTCCCGGTCTGTAATTTCTCTTCGAACAATCCCTGTGTCCCGGTCGTCATTTATATATCTTCCCTGTACCCCCGTCGTCCCCTTTGTAGTTGTGTCACTGTGTCCCGGTCGTCATTTATATTCCCTGTGTCCCGGTGTCCCAGTCTGTAATTTCTCTTTGAGGTTTCCGGTCGTCATTATATTCCCTGTATCCCCGTATCCCGTTCTTCATTTGTGTCCCGGTCTGTAATTTCATCAGTTGACAAACATGACGTCAGCCGACAAACAATTTCATGACGCATACAGCTCAATCCTTACTATGACGTCAGTCGACACACCTGAAGTCACTCGACAGACACACAGACAACTTATTTTATATGTATAGATATATAGCTGTTGGGGGGGGCTTGGTGGGGCATCGCACCCCCAAGCCCCCCGCGCGCGTAAGTCGTTACACGCCATATTAGTTACCTGCCATTGTAGTTGTGTCCCTGTGTCCCACCTGTGAATTGAGATAGATATAAATATATATATTTTTTGAACTACATAAAACTTGCGAATATACAACATTCTTCGCTGTCCAATTTAACTACGTAAAACTTAAGATATACAACATTCTTCCATGTCCTATTGTTTGTGCATATAAATAGATTGTTAGGTTTACCTAACTCTTGAACATGCAACATAAAATTGTCCATGGGAAAAGCAATCCGTATTCAGATCTATACCTGATTATTCTAATGATGGCCCTTTAGCTTTGTTGATGCTGATTGCTAATCAAACATTCCCTGTGTCCCCGTCGTCATTTATATATCCCCCTGTGCCCCCTGGCACCCCCCTTGTAGTTGTGTCCCTGTGTCCTGGTCGTCATTTATATTCCCAGTATTCCGGTCGTCATTTGTGTCCCGGTGTCCCAGTCTGTACTTTCACTTTGAGTGTCGAGGTCGTCATTTATATTCCCTGTGTCCCAGTATCCCGGTCGTCATTTGTTTCCCGGTGTCCCGGTCTGTAATTTCTCTTCGAACAATCCCTGTGTCCCGGTCGTCATTTATATATCTTCCCTGTACCCCCGTCGTCCCCTTTGTAGTTGTGTCACTGTGTCCCGGTCGTCATTTATATTCCCTGTGTCCCGGTGTCCCAGTCTGTAATTTCTCTTTGAGGTTCCCGGTCGTCATTTATATTCCCTGTATCCCCGTGTCCCGGTCGTCATTTGTGTCCCGGTCTGTAATTTC
>NW_027066986.1:0-16067 GCF_032884065.1 Artemia franciscana | reverse complement strand
AACCAGGACTGGCGAAAAGAATGAAATTAGTTTCATTCAAACTAAAGAGAAATTAGTTATCAACTAATTTCATTCTTTTGCCAGTCCTGGTTGAACTTCGTTGAAGTAGGGATGCTTAAGAGGCAAGATTAGCCTTAAGAAATCGCATCTAATCATTTTGTTCTCTTTAGTTTGAATGAATCTAATATCATTCTTTTCGCCGGTCCTGGTTGAACTTCGTTGAAGTAAGGATGATAAACAAGCAAGATTAGCTTTAAGAGATTACATCTAATAATTTTGTTCTCTTTAGTTTGAATGAAACTAATTTCATTTTTTTCACCAGTCCCCTTTGAACTTCGTTGAAGTAAGGATGCTAAACAAGCAAGATTGGCTTTAAGAAATTGCATCTAATCATTTTGTTCTCTTTAGTTTGAATGAAACTAATTTCATTCTTTTCGCCAGTCCTGGTTGAACTTCGTTGAAGTAAGGATGCTAAACAAGCAAATTAGCTTTAAGAAATTTCATCTATTCATTTTGTTCTCTTTAGTTTGAGTGAAACTAATTTCATTCTTTTTGCCAGTCCTGGTTGAACTTCGTTGAAGTAGGGATGCTTAACAGGCAAGATTAGCCTTAAGAAATTGCATCTAATAATTTTGTTCTCTTTAGTTTGAATAAATCTAATATCATTCTTTTCGCCGGTCCTGGTTGAACTTCGTTGAAGTAAGGATGCTAAACAAGCAAGATTAGCTTTAAGAGATTACATCTAATCATTTTGTTCTCTTTAGTTTGAATAAAACTAATTTCATTCTTTTCGCCAGTTCTGGTTGAACTTCGTTGAAGTAAGGATGCTAAACAAGCAAGATTAGCTTTAAGAAATTGCATCTAATCATTTTGTTCTCTTTAGTTTTAATGAAACTAATTTCATTCTTTTCACCGGTCCTGGTTGAACGTCGTTGAAGTAAGGAGGCTAAACAAGCAAGATTAGCTTTGAGAAATTACATCTAATAATTTTGTTCTCTTTAGTTTGAATGAAACTAATTTCATTCTTTTCGCCAGTCCTAGTTGAACTTCGTTGAAGTAAGGATGCTAAACAAGCAAGATTAGCTTTAAGAAATTACATCTAATCATTTTGTTCTCTTTAGTTTCAATGAAACTAATTCAATTCTTTTCACCAGTCCTGATTGAACTTTCGTTGAAGTAAGGATACTAAACAAGCAAGATTAGCTTTTAGAAATCACTTCTAATCATTTTGTTCTCTTTAGTTTGAATGAAACTAATTTCATTCTTTTTGCCAGTCCTGGTTGAACTTCGTTGAAGTAGGGATGCTTAACAGGCAAAATTAGCCTTAAGAAATTGCATCTAATCATTTTTTTCTCTTTAATTTGAATGAAACTAATTTCATTCTTTTCGCCAGTCCTGGTTGAACTTCGTTCAAGTAAGGATGCCAAACAAGCAAAATTAGCCTTAAGAAATTGCATCTAATCATTTTGTTCTCTTTAGTTTGAATGAAACTAATTTCATTCTTTTCGCTAGTCCTGGTTGAACTTCGTTGAAGTAAGGATGCTAAAGAAGCAAGATTAGCTTTAAGAAATTATATCTAATCATTTTGTTCTCTTTCGTTTGAATGAAACTAATTTCATTCTTTTTGCCAGTTCTGGTTGAACTTCGTTGAATTAAGGATGCTAACCAAGCAAGATTAGCCATAAGAAACTGCATCTAATCATTTTGTTCTCTTTAGTTTGAATGAAACTAATTTCATTCTTTTCGCCAGTCCTTGTTGAACTTCGTTGAAGTAAGGATGCTAAACAAGCAAGATTAGCTTTAAGAAATTACATCAAATAATTTTGTTCTCTTTAGTTTGAATAAAACTAATTTCATTCTTTTCGCCAGTCCCGGTTGAACTTCGTTGAAGTAAGGATGCTAAACAAGCAAGATTAGCTTTAAGATATTGCATCTAATCATTTTGTTCTCTTTAGTTTGAATGAAACTAATTTCATTCTTTTCGACAGTCCTGGCTGAACTTCGTTGAAGTGACGATGCTAAATAAGCAAGATTAGCTTTAAGATATTCATCTAATCATTTTGTTCTCTTTACTTTGACTGAATCCGTGGAAAAAATGAAGATATTAGACTATTTTATGATTGCACATGGTAAAGAATGTGATTAAAGGCTCTTTTCCTATTTCAAAAGTTTTAGTTTTCGACGGTAATAGCTATGTCTGAGGAAAAAATGAAGATATTAGACTATTTTATGATTGCACATGGTAAAAAATGTGATTAAAGGCTCTTTTTCTATTTCAAAAGTTTTAGTTTTCGAGGGTAATAGCTATGTCTGTGGAAAAAATGAAGATATTAGACTATTTTACGATTGCACATGGTAAAGAATGTGATTAAAGGCTCTTTTCCTATTTCCAAAGTTTTAGTTTTCGAGGGTAATAGCTATGTCTGTTGAAGAAATGACGATATTAGACTATTTTATGATTGCACATGGTAAAGAATGCGATTAAAGGCTCTTTTCCTATTTCAAAAGTTTTAGTTTTCGGGAGTAATAGCTAAATCCGTGGAAAAGGATGACGATATTAGACTATTTTATGATTGCAAATGGTAAAGAATGTGATTAAAGGGTATTTTCCTATTTCAAAAGTTTTAGTTTTCGGGGATAATAGCTATGTCTGTGGAAAAAATGAAGATATTAGACTATTTTATAATTGCACATGGTAAAGAATGTGATTAAAGGCTCTTGTCCTATTTCAAAAGTTTTAGTTTTCGGGAATAATAGCTATGTCTGTGGAAAAAATGACGATATTAGACTATTTTATAATTGCACATGGTAAAGAATGTGATTAAAGGCTCTTTTCCTATGTCAAAAGTTTTAGTTTTCGAGGGTAATAGCTACGTCTGTGGAAAAAATGAAGATATTAGACTATTTTATGATTGCACATGGTAAAGAATGTGATTAAAGGCTCTTTTCCTATTTCAAATGTTTTAGTTTTCGGGGGTAATAGCTACGTCTGTGGAAAAAATGAAGATTTTAGACTATTTTATGATTGCACATGGTAAAGAATGTGATTAAAGGATCTTTTCCTATTTCAAAAGTTTTAGTTTTCGAGGGTAATAGCTTCGTCAGTGAAAAAAAGGAAGATATTAAACTATTTCATGATTGCACATGGTAAAGAATGTGATTAAAGGCTCTTTTCCTATTTCAAAAGTTTTAGTTTTCGAGGGTAAGAGCTATGTCTGTGGAAAAAATGACGATATTAGACTATTTTATGATTGCACATGGTAAAGAATGTGATTAAAGGCTCTTTTCCTATTTCAAAAGTTTTAGTTATCGAGGGTAATAGCTATGTCTGTGGAAAAAATGACGATATTAGACTATTTTATGATTGCACATGGTAAAGAATGTGAATAAAGGCTCTTTTCCTATGTCAAAAGTTTTAGTTTTCGAGGGTAATAGCTATGTCTGTGGAAAAAATGAAAATATTAGACTATTTTATGATTGCACATGGTAAAGAATGTGATTAAAGGCTCTTTTCCTATTTCAAAAGTTTGAGTTTTCGAGGGTAGTAGCTTTGTCTGTGGAAAAATGAAGATATTAGACTATTTTATGATTGCACATGGTAAAGAATGTGATTAAAGGCTCTTTTCCCATTTCAAAAGTTTTAGTTTTCGGGGGTAATAGCTAAGTCTATGGAAAAAATGAAGATATTAGACTATTTTATGATTGCACATGGTAAAGAATGTGATAAAAGGCTCTATTGCTATTTCAAAAATTTTAGTTTTCGAGGGTAATAGCTATGTCTGTGGAAAAAATGAAGATATTAGACTATTTTATGATTGCATATGGTAAAGAATGTGATTAAAGGCTCTTTTCCTATTTCAAAAGTTTTAGTTTTCGGGAGTAATAGCTAAATCCGTGGAAAAGGATGACGATATTAGACTATTTTATGATTGCAAATGGTAAAGAATGTGATTAAAGGGTATTTTCCTATTTCAAAAGTTTTAGTTTTCGGGGATAATAGCTATGTCTGTGGAAAAAATGACGATATTAGACTATTTTATAATTGCACATGGTAAAGAATGTGATTAAAGGCTCTTTTCCTATTTCAAAAGTTTGAGTTTTCGGGAATAATAGCTATGTCTGTCGAAAAAATGACGATATTAGACTATTTTATAATTGCACATGGTAAAGAATGGGATTAAAGGCTCTTTTCCTATGTCAAAAGTTTTAGTTTTCGAGGGTAATAGCTACGTCTGTGGAAAAAAGGAAGATTTTAGACTATTTTATGATTGCACATGGTAAAGAATGTGATTAAAGGATCTTTTCCTATTTCAAAAGTTTTAGTTTTCGAGGGTAATAGCTTCGTCAGTGAAAAAAAGGAAGATATTAAACTATTTCATGATTGCACATGGTAAAGAATGTGATTAAAGGCTCTTTTCCTATTTCAAAAGTTTTAGTTTTCGGGGTAAGAGCTACGTCTGTGGAAAAAATGACGATATTAGACTATTTTATGATTGCACATGGTAAAGAATGTGATTAAAGGCTCTTTTCCTATTTCAAAAGTTTTAGTTATCGAGGGTAATAGCTATGTCTGTGGAAAAAATGACGATATTAGACTATTTTATGATTGCACATGGTAAAGAATGTGAATAAAGGCTCTTTTCCTATGTCAAAAGTTTTAGTTTTCGAGGGTAATAGCTATGTCTGTGGAAAAAATGAAAATATTAGACTATTTTATGATTGCACATGGTAAAGAATGTGATTAAAGGCTCTTTTCCTATTTCAAAAGTTTTAGTTTTCGAGGGTAGTAGCTTTGTCTGTGGAAAAATGAAGATATTAGACTATTTTATGATTGCACATGGTAAAGAATGTGATTAAAGGCTCTTTTCCCATTTCAAAAGTTTTAGTTTTCGGGGGTAATAGCTAAGTCTATGGAAAAAATGAAGATATTAGACTATTTTATGATTGCACATGGTAAAGAATGTGATAAAAGGCTCTATTGCTATTTCAAAAGTTTTAGTTTTCAGGGGTAATAGCTTCGTCCGTGGAAAAAATGAAGATATTAGACTATTTTATGATTGCACATGGTAAAGAATGTGATTAAAGGCTCTTTTCCTATGTCAAAAGTCTTAGTTTTCGAGGGTAATAGCTTTGTCTGTGGAAAAATGAAGATATTAGACTATTTTATGATTGCACATGGTAAAGAATGTGATTAAAGGCTCTTTTCCCATTTCAAAAGTTTTAGTTTTCGGGGGTAATAGCTAAGTCTATGGAAAAAATGAAGATATTAGACTATTTTATGATTGCACATGGTAAAGAATGTGATAAAAGGCTCTATTGCTATTTCAAAAATTTTAGTTTTCGAGGGTAATAGCTATGTCTGTGGAAAAAATGAAGATATTAGACTATTTTATGATTGCATATGGTAAAGAATGTGATTAAAGGCTCTTTTCCTATTTCAAAAGTTTTAGTTTTCGGGAGTAATAGCTAAATCCGTGGAAAAGGATGACGATATTAGACTATTTTATGATTGCAAATGGTAAAGAATGTGATTAAAGGGTATTTTCCTATTTCAAAAGTTTTAGTTTTCGGGGATAATAGCTATGTCTGTGGAAAAAATGACGATATTAGACTATTTTATAATTGCACATGGTAAAGAATGTGATTAAAGGCTCTTTTCCTATTTCAAAAGTTTGAGTTTTCGGGAATAATAGCTATGTCTGTCGAAAAAATGACGATATTAGACTATTTTATAATTGCACATGGTAAAGAATGGGATTAAAGGCTCTTTTCCTATGTCAAAAGTTTTAGTTTTCGAGGGTAATAGCTACGTCTGTGGAAAAAAGGAAGATTTTAGACTATTTTATGATTGCACATGGTAAAGAATGTGATTAAAGGATCTTTTCCTATTTCAAAAGTTTTAGTTTTCGAGGGTAATAGCTTCGTCAGTGAAAAAAAGGAAGATATTAAACTATTTCATGATTGCACATGGTAAAGAATGTGATTAAAGGCTCTTTTCCTATTTCAAAAGTTTTAGTTTTCGGGGGTAAGAGCTACGTCTGTGGAAAAAATGACGATATTAGACTATTTTATGATTGCACATGGTAAAGAATGTGATTAAAGGCTCTTTTCCTATTTCAAAAGTTTTAGTTATCGAGGGTAATAGCTATGTCTGTGGAAAAAATGACGATATTAGACTATTTTATGATTGCACATGGTAAAGAATGTGAATAAAGGCTCTTTTCCTATGTCAAAAGTTTTAGTTTTCGAGGGTAATAGCTATGTCTGTGGAAAAAATGAAAATATTAGACTATTTTATGATTGCACATGGTAAAGAATGTGATTAAAGGCTCTTTTCCTATTTCAAAAGTTTTAGTTTTCGAGGGTAGTAGCTTTGTCTGTGGAAAAATGAAGATATTAGACTATTTTATGATTGCACATGGTAAAGAATGTGATTAAAGGCTCTTTTCCCATTTCAAAAGTTTTAGTTTTCGGGGGTAATAGCTAAGTCTATGGAAAAAATGAAGATATTAGACTATTTTATGATTGCACATGGTAAAGAATGTGATAAAAGGCTCTATTGCTATTTCAAAAGTTTTAGTTTTCAGGGGTAATAGCTTCGTCCGTGGAAAAAATGAAGATATTAGACTATTTTATGATTGCACATGGTAAAGAATGTGATTAAAGGCTCTTTTCCTATGTCAAAAGTCTTAGTTTTCGAGGGTAATAGCTATGTCTGTGGAAAAAATGAAGATATTAGACTATTTTATGATTGCACATTGTAAAGAATGTGATTAAAGGCTCTTTTCCTATTTCAAAAGTTTTAGTTTTAGAGGGTAAGAGCTATGTCTGTGGAAAAAATGAAGATATTAGACTATTTTATGATTGCACATGGTAAAGAATGTGATTAAAGGCTCTTTTCCTATTTCAAAATATTTTAGTTTTCGGGGGTAATAGCTAAGTCCGTGGAAAAAGATGACGATATTAAACTATTTTATGATTGCAAATGGTAAAGAATGTGATTAAAGGCTCTTTTCCTATTTCAAAACTTTTAGTTTTCGAGGGTAAGAACTATGTCTGTGGAAAAAATGAACATATTATACTATTTTATGATTGCACATGGTAAAGAATGTGATTAAAGGCTCTTTTCCTATTTCGAAAGTTTTAGTTTTTGGGGATAATAGCTATGTCTGTGGAAAAAATGACGATATTAGACTATTTTATGATTGCACATGGTAAAGAATGTGATTAAAGGCTCTTTTCCTATGTCAAAAGTTTTAGTTTTCGAGGGAAATAGCTGCGTCTGTGGAAAAAATGAAGATATTAGACTATTTTATGATTGCACATGGTAAAGAATGTGATTAAAGGATCTTTTCCTATTTCAAAAGTTTTAGTTTTCGAGGGTAATAGCTTCGTCAGTGAAAAAAAGGAAGATATTAAACTATTTCATGATTGCACATGGTAAAGAATGTGATTAAAGGCTCTTTTCCTATTTCAAAAGTTTTGGTTTTCGGGGGTAAGAGCTACGTCTGTGGAAAAAATGACGATATTAGACTATTTTATGATTGCACATGGTAAAGAATGTGATTAAAGGCTCTTTTCCTATTTCAAAAGTTTTAGTTATCGAGGGTAATAGCTATGTCTGTGGAAAAAAATGACGATATTAGACTATTTTATGATTGCACCTGGTAAAGAATGTGATTAAAGGCTCTTTTCCTATGTCAAAAGTTTTAGTTTTTGAGGGTAATATCTATGTCTGTGGAAAAAATGAACATATTAGACTATTTTATGATTGCACATGGTAAAGAATGTGATTAAAGGCTCTTTTCCTATTTCAAAAGTTTTAGTTTTCGAGGGTAATAGCTATGTCTGTGGAAAAAATGAAGATATTAGACTATTTTATGATTGCACATGGTAAAGAATCTGATTGATGGCTCTTTTCCCATTTCAAAAGTTTTAGTTTTCGGGGGTAATAGCTAAGTCTATGGAAAAAATGAAGATATTAGACTATTTTATGATTGCACATGGTAAAGAATGTGATAAAAGGCTCTTTTGCTATTTCAAAAGTTTTAGTTTTCAGGGGTAATAGCTTCGTCCGTGGAAAAAATGAAGATATTAGACTATTTTATGATTGCACATGGTAAAGAATGTGATTAAAGGCTCTTTTCCTATGTCAAAAGTTTTAGTTTTCGAGGGTAATAGCTATATCTGTGGAAAAAATGAAGATATTAGACTATTTTATGATTGCACATGGTAAAGAATGTGATTAAAGGCTCTTTTCCTATTTCAAAAGTTTCAGTTTTAGAGGGTAATAGCTATGTCTGTGGAAAAAATGAAGATATTAGACTATTTTATGATTGCACATGGTAAAGAATGTGATTAAAGGCTCTTTTCCTATTTCAAAAGTTTTAGTTTTCGGGGGTAATAGCTAAGTCCGTGGAAAAAGATGACGATATTAGACTATTTTATGATTGCAAATGGTAAAGAATGTGATTAAAGGCTCTTTTCCTATTTCAAAAGTTTTAGTTTTCAAGGGTAAGAACTATGTCTGTGGAAAAAATGAACATATTAGACTATTTTATGATTGCACATGGTAAAGAATGTGATTAAAGGCTCTTTTCCTATTTCAAAAGTTTTAGTTTTCGGGGATAATAGCTATGTCTGTGGAAAAAATGACGATATTAGAATATTTTATGATTGCACATGGTAAAGAATGTGATTAAAGGCTCTTTTCCTATGTCAAAAGTTTTAGTTTTCAAGGGTAATAGCTACGTCTGTGGAAAAAATGAAGATTTTAGACTATTTTATGATTGCACATGGTAAAGAGTGTGATTAAAGGATCTTTTCCTATTTCAAAAGTTTTAGTTTTCGAGGGTAATAGCTTCGTCAGTGAAAAAAAGGATGATATTAAACTATTTCATGATTGCATATGCTAAAGAATGTGATTAAAGGCTCTTTTCCTATTTCAAAAGTTTTAGTTTTCGGGGGTAAGAGCTACGTCTGTGGAAAAAATGACGATATTAGACTATTTTATGATTGCACATGGTAAAGAATGTGATTAAAGGCTCTTTTCCTATTTCAAAAGTTTTATTTATCGAGGGTAATAGCTATGTCTGTGGAAAAAATGACGATATTAGACTATTTTATGATTGCATCTGGTAAAGAATGTGATTAAAGGCTCTTTTCCTATGTCAAAAGTTTTAGTTTTCGAGGGTAAGATATTAGACTATTTTATGATTGCACATGGTAAAGAATGTGATTAAAGGCTCTTTTCCTATTTCAAAAGTTTTAGTTTTCGAGGGTAATAGCTATGTCTGTGGAAAAAATGAAGATATTAGACTATTTTATGATTGCACATGGTAAAGAATGTGATTAAAGGCTCTTTTCCTATGTCAAAAGTTTTAGTTTTCGAGGGTAATAGCTACGTATGTTGAAAAAATGAAGATATTAGACTATTTTATGATTGCAAATGGTAAAGAATGTGATTAAAGGCTCTTTTCCTATTTCAAAAGTTTTAGTTTTCGAGGGTAATAGCTAGGTCTGTGAAAAAAATGAAGATATTAGACTATTTTATGATTGCACATGGTAAAGAATGTGATTAAAGGCTATTTTCCTATTTCAAAAGTTTTAGTTTTCGAGGGTAATAGCTATGTATGTTGAAAAAATGAAGATATTAGACTATTTTATGATTGCAAATGGTAAAGAATGTGATTAAAGGCTCTTTTCCTATGTCAAAAGTTTTAGTTTTCGAGGGTAATAGCTACGTATGTTGAAAAAATGAAGATATTAGACTATTTTATGATTGCAAATGGTAAAGAATGTAATTAAAGGCTCTTTTCATATTTCAAAAGTTTTAGTTTTCGAGGATAATAGCTTTGTCTGTGGAAAAAATGAAGATATTAGACTATTTTATGATTGCAAATGGTAAAGAATGTGATTAAAGGCTCTTTTCCTATTTCAAAAGTTTTAGTTTTCGAGGGTAATAGCTACGTATGTTGAAAAAATGAAGATATTAGACTATTTTATGATTGCAAATGGTAAAAAATGTGATTAAAGGCTCTTTTCCTATGTCAAAATTTTAGTTTTCAAGGTTAATAGATACGTATATTGAAAAAATGAAGATATTAGACTATTTTATTATTGCAAATGGTAGAGAATGTGATTAAAGGCTCTTTTCCTATTTCAAAAGTTTTAGTTTTCGAGGGTAATAGCTACGTATGTTGAAAAAATGAAGATATTAGACTATTTTATGATTGCAAATGGTAAAGAATGTGATTAAAGGCTATTTTCCTATTTCAAAAGTTTTAGTTTTCGAGGGTAATAGCTACGTATGTTGAAAAAATGAAGATATTAGACTATTTTATGATTGCAAATGGTAAAGAATGTGATTAAAGGCTCTTTTCCTATTTCAAAAGTTTTAGTTTTCGAGGGTAATAGCTACGTATGTTGGAAAAATGAAGATATTAGACTATTTTATGATTGCACATGGTAAAGAATGTGCTTAAAGGCTCTTTTCCTATTTCAAAAGTTTTAGTTTTCGGGGGTAAGAGCTTTATCTGCGGAAAAAATGAAGATATTAGACAATTTTATGATTGCACATGGTAAAGAATGTGATTAAAGGCTCTTTACCTATTTCAAAAGTTTTAGTTTTCGAGGGTAATAGCTACGTATGTTGAAAAAAATGAAGATATTAGACTATTTTATGATTGCAAATGGTAAAGAATGTGATTAAAGGCTCTTTTCCTATGTCAAAAGTTTTAGTTTTCGAGGGTAATAGCTACGTATGTTGAAAAATGAAGATATTAGACTATTTTATGATTGCAAATGGTAAAGAATGTGATTAAAGGCTCTTTTCCTATTTCAAAAGTTTTAGTTTTCGAGGGTATTAGCTACGTATGTTGGAAAAATGAAGATATTAGACTATTTTATGATTGCACATGGTAAAGAATGTTTTTAAAGGCTCTTTTCCTATTTCAAAAGGTTTTGTTTTTGGAGGTAAGAGCTTTGTCTGTGGACAAAATGAAGATATTAGACTATTTTATGATTGCACATGGTAAAGAATCTGATTAAAGGCTCTTTTCCTATTTCAAAAGTTTTAGTTTTCGAGGGTAATAACTACGTATGTTGAAAAAATGAAGATATTAGACTATTTTATGATTGCACATGGTAAAGAATGTGATTAAAGGCTCTTTTCCTATTTCAAAAGTTTTAGTTTTCGAGGGTAATAGCTAAGTATGTTGAAAAAATGAAGATATTAGACAATTTTATGATTGCACATGGTAAAGAATGTGATTAAAGGCTCTTTTCCTATGTCAAAAGTTTTAGTTTTCGAGGGTAGTAGCTACGTATGTTGAAAAATTGAAGATATTAGACACTTTTATGATTGCAAATGGTAAAGAATGTGATTAAAGGCTCTTTTCCTATGTCAAAAGTTTTAGTTTTCGAGGGTAATAGCTACGTATGTTGAAAAAATGAAGATATTAGACTATTTTATGATTGCAAATGGTAAAGAATGTGATTAAAGGCTCTTTTCCTATGTCAATAGTTTTTGTTTTTGAGGGTAATAGCTACGTATGTTGAAAAAATGAAGATATTAGACTATTTTATGATTGCACATGGTAAAGAATGTGATTAAAGGCTCTTTTCCTATTTCAGAAGTTTTAGTTTTCGAGGGTAATAGCTACGTATGTTGAAAAAATGAAGATATTAGACTATTTTATGATTGCACATGGTAAAGAATGTGATTAAACGCTCTTTTCCTATTTCAAAAGTTTTAGTTTTCGAGGGTAATAGCTACGTATGTTGAAAAAATGAAGATATTAGACAATTTTATGATTGCACATGGTAAAGAATGTGATTAAAGGCTCTTTTCCTATTTCAAAAGTTCTAGTTTTCGAGGGTAATAGCTACGTATGTTGAAAAAATGAAGATATTGGACAATTTTATGATTGCACATGGTAAAGAATGTGATTAAAGGCTCTTTTCCTATGTCAAAAGTTTTAGTTTTCGAGGGTAATAGCTACGTATGTTGAAAAAATGAAGATATTAGACTATTTAATGATTGCAAATGGTAAAGAATGTGATTAAAGGCTCTTTTCCTATGTCAAAAGTTTTAGTTTTCGAGGGTAATAGCTACGTATGTTGAAAAAATAAAGATATTAGACTATTTTATGAATGCAAATTGTAAAGAATGTGATTAAAGGCTCTTTTCCTATTTCAAAAGTTTTAGTTTTCGAGGGTAATAGCTATGTATGTTGAAAAAATGAAGATATTAGATTATTTTATGATTGCACATGGTAAAGAATGTGATTAAAGGCCCCTTTCCTATTTCAAAAGTTTTAGTTTTCGAGGGTAATTGCCACGTATGTTGAAAAAATGAAGATATTAGACTACTTTATGATTGCACATGGTAAAGAATGTGATTAAAGGCTCTTTTCCAGTTTCAAAAGTTTTAGTTTTCGAGGGTAATAGCTACGTATGTTGAAAAAAATGAAGATATTAGACAACTTTATGATTACACATGGTAAAGAATGTGATTAAAGGCTCTTTTACTATTTCAAAAGTTTTAGTTTTCGAGGGTAATAGCTACGTTTGTTGAAAAAATGAAGATATTAGACTATTTTATGATTGTAAATGGTAAAGAATGTGATTAAAGGCTCTTTTCCTATGTCAAAAGTTTTAGTTTTCGAGGGTAATAGCTACGTATGTTGAAAAAATGAAGATATTAGACAATTTTATGATTGCATATGGTAAAGAATGTGATTAAAGGCTCTTTTCCTATTTCAAAAGTTTTAGTTTTCGAGGGTAATAGCTATGTCTGTGGAAAAAATGAAGATATTAGACTATTTTATGATTGCACATGGTAAAGAATGTGATTAAAGGCTCTTTTCCTATTTCAAAAGTTTTAGTTTTCGAAGGTAATAGCTAGGTCTGTGGAAAAAATGAAGATATTAGACTATTTTATGATTGCAAATGGTAAAGAATGTGATTAAAGGCTATTTTCCTATTTCAAAAGTTTTAGTTTTCGAGGGTAATAGCTACGTATGTTGAAAAAATGAAGATATTAGACAATTTTATGATTGCACATGGTAAAGAATGTGATTAAAGGCTCTTTTCCTATGTCAAAAGTTTTAGTTTTCGAGGGTAATAGCTACGTATGTTGAAAAAATGAAGATATTAGACAATTTTATGAATGCAAATGGTAAAGAATGTGATTAAAGGCTCTTTTCCAATGTCAAAAGTTTTAGTTTTCGAGGGTAATAGCTACGTATGCTGAAAAAATTAAGATATTAGACTATTTTATGATTGCAAATGGTAAAGAATGTGATTAAAGGCTATTTTCCTATTTCAAAAGTTTTAGTTTTCGAGGGTAATAGCTACGTATGCTGAAAAAATGAAGATATTAGACTATTTTATGATTGCACATGGTAAAGAATGTGATTAAAGGCTCTTTTCCTATGTCAAAAGTTTTAGTTTTCGAGGGTAATAGCTACGTATGTTGAAAAAATGAAGATATTAGACAATTTTAATGATTGCAAATGGTAAAGAATGTGATTAAAGGCTCTTTTCCTATGTCAAAAGTTTTAGTTTTCGAGGGTAATAGCTACGTATGTTGAAAAAATGAAGATATTAGACAATTTTATGATTGCAAATGGTAAAGAATGTGATTAAAGGCTCTTTTCCTATGTCAAAAGTTTTAGTTTTCGAGGGTAATAGCTACGTATGTTGAAAAAATGAAGATATTAGACTATTTTATGATTGCACATGGTAAAGAATGTGATTAAAGGCTCTTTTCCTATTTCAAAAGTTTTAGTTTTCGAGGGTAATAGCTACGTATGTTGAAAAAATGAAGATATTAGACTATTTTATGATTGCAAATGGTAAAGAATGTGATTAAAGGCTCTTTTCCTATGTCAAAAGTTTTAGTTTTCGAGGGTAATAGCTACGTATGTTGAAAAAATGAAGATATTAGACTACTTTATGATTGCACATGGTAAAGAATGTGATTAAAGGCTCTTTTCCTATTTCAAAAGTTTTAGTTTTCGAGGGTAAAATGAAGATATTAGACTATTTTATGATTGCAAATGGTAAAGAATGTGATTAAAGGCTCTTTTCCTATGTCAAAAGTTTTAGTTTTCGAGGGTAATAGCTACGTATGTTAAAAAAATGAAGATATTAGACAATTTTATGATTGCACATGGTAAAGAATGTGATTAAAGGCTCTTTTCCTATTTCAAAAGTTTTAGTTTTCGAGGGTAATAGCTACGTATGTTGAAAAAATGAAGATATTAGACTATTTTATGATTGCACATGGTAAAGAATGTGATTAAAGGCTCTTTTCCTATTTCAAAAGTTTTAGTTTTCGAGGGTAATAGCTATGTCGGTTGAAAAAATGAAGATATTAGACTATTTTATGATTGCACATGGTAAAGAATGTGATTAAAGGCTCTTTTCCTATTTCAAAAGTTTTAGTTTTCGAGGGTAATAGCTACGTATGTTGAAAAAATGAAGATATTAGACAATTTTATGATTGCACATGGTAAAGAATGTGATTAAAGGCTCTTTTCCTATTTCAAAAGTTTTAGTTTTCGAGGGTAATAGCTACGTATGTTGAAAAAATGAAGATATTAGACTATTTTATGATTGCAAATGGTAAAGAATGTGATTAAAGGCTCTTTTCCTTATGTCAAAAGTTTTAGTTTTCGAGGGTAATAGCTACGTATGTTGAAAAAATGAAGATATTAGACTATTTTATGATTGCAAATGGTAAAGAATGTGATTAAAGGCTATTTTCCTATTTCAAAAGTTTTAGTTTTCGAGGGTAATAGCTACGTATGTTGAAAAAATGAAGATATTAGACTATTTTATGATTGCACATGGTAAAGAATGTGATTAAAGGCTCTTTTCCTATTTCAAAAGTTTTAGTTTTCGAGGGTAATAGCTACGTATGTTGAAAAAATGAAGATATTAGACAATTTTATGATTGCACATGGTAAAGAATGTGATTAAAGGCTCTTTTCCTATGTCAAAAGTTTTAGTTTTCGAGGGTAATAGCTACGTATGTTAAAAATGAAGATATTAGACAATTTTATGATTGCAAATGGTAAAGAATGTGATTAAAGGCTCTTTTCCTATGTCAAAAGTTTTAGTTTTCGAGGGTAATAGCTACGTATGTTGAAAAAATGAAGATATTAGACTATTTTATGATTGCACATGGTAAAGAATGTGATTAAAGGCTCTTTTCCTATATCAAAAGTTTTAGTTTTCGAGGGTAATAGCTACGTATGTTGAAAAAATGAAGATATTAGACTATTTTATGATTGCAAATGGTAAAGAATGTGATTAAAGGCTCTTTTCCTATGTCAAAAGTTTTAGTTTTCGAGGGTAATAGCTACGTATGTTGAAAAAATGAAGATATTAGACTATTTTATGATTGCAAATGGTAAAGAATGTGATTAAAGGCTCTTTTCCTATGTCAAAAGTTTTAGTTTTCGAGGGTAATAGCTACGTATGTTGAAAAAATGAAGATATTAGACTATTTTATGATTGCAAATGGTAAAGAATGTGATTAAAGGCTCTTTTCCTATTTCAAAAGTTTTAGTTTTCGAGGGTAATAGCTAAGTATGTTGAAAAAATGAAGATATTAGACTATTTTATGATTGCACATGGTAAAGAATGTGATTAAAGGCTCTTTTCCTATTTCAAAAGTTTTAGTTTTCGAGGGTAATAGCTACGTATGTTAAAAAAATGAAGATATTAGACTATTTTATGATTGCACATGGTAAAGAATGTGATTAAAGGCTCTTTTCCTATTTCAAAAGTTTTAGTTTTCGAGGGTAATAGCTACGTATGTTGAAAAAATGAAGATATTAGACTATTTTATGATTGCAAATGGTAAAGAATGTGATTAAAGGCTCTTTTCCTATTTCAAAAGTTTTAGTTTTCGAGGGTAATAGCTACGTATGTTGAAAAAATGAAGATATTAGACTATTTTATGATTGCAAATGGTAAAGAATGTGATTAAAGGCTCTTTTCCTATGTCAAAAGTTTTAGTTTTCGAGGGTAATAGCTACGTATGTTGAAAAAAT